>NW_007458692.1:0-352 GCF_000475195.1 Diaphorina citri | reverse complement strand
AAAAAAAAAAAAAACGATTATGTGAAATAAAAGTCAGTCAAACATGGCTCAACCAATGAGATTCCGCTTTGGCCGTAAACAGAGCGAAATCTCATAATCTCATTGGTTCAGCCATGTTTGACTGACTTTTATTTCTAATACAACTCTGTACCTACAATGATCGCCAACGCTCGACGCTCGTGATTAAGACAATACAATAGTAGTCTAAAAAAAGAAGTTATATGTATAGGTACCTATTTCTTTATTTCTAAAGACACCCTGTAGATTTATATATAAAAAAAAAAACGAATTAATAACCATTATCATTTACAATTTTAAGATTAGGGTCGCTGGTCCTATGGTTATCTCATTG
>NW_007458691.1:0-352 GCF_000475195.1 Diaphorina citri | reverse complement strand
CAATTTGCATTATTAGATTATCTGGAAAAAAATTAAGAAAATTTATAAAACCTTTAATTAAAAAAAAATTAAAGATTCAAAAATTAGAATATACAAAATTATATGGATTAAATAATCAATTTATAGACTTTGTATTAGTAGTGTTTTTCAAATCACCTAAATCATTAACAGGTGAAGATGTTATCGAGTTTCATTTACACGGTAATTTATATTTGTCAACAATAATAATGGAATTTTTGATTAAGTTAGGAGCTAAAATTGCAAAACCAGGGGAATTTTTAGAGAGAAGATATTTAAATGGTAAAATTTCTTTAATGGAATGTGAAATGATTAATAATAAAATTATTTATAA
>NW_007458690.1:0-352 GCF_000475195.1 Diaphorina citri | reverse complement strand
CCAAGGGAGACCAGGGTCTATCTATAACAGGACCGCCTGGTGAAAGAGGACCCGATGGTCTTCCAGGTAAATATTGATATACAAACAATGGGATTCCACCAAGACTAAATTGTAGGTTATGCGGGACGTGTGAAGAGACGGCTACTCATGCCATCCTCGAATATAACCCCCTAATAACATGGAGACTTACTGCAGGGTTAGTTCCTCTGCAAGACATCCATGGGCAATAGCCAACGAAAAAATTATTGCAGATCGCTCGAATCTTCGAGCTGAGTTAGGAATCAGCTCAACTCCATACACAAAAAGCCCACTCCGAGGCTTAGGTGTAGGGGCAAACAGCTCTTAAGGAGGG
>NW_007458689.1:0-352 GCF_000475195.1 Diaphorina citri | reverse complement strand
CCAGCAGCTTTGATTTACGAGTTTAAAGCTAATCTATGCCAAGCTTAGGGGTAAACAGGAAACAAACAAAATGCATAGATTAGATTGTCTAACCACCCTTATCTGAAGATTTTGCCGGTTGCAAAGTGCAAATTGGAATTTTTTTATCATGTTTCGTGAGCCCTAACAAAGTTAACGAAAAAAACTAATGAATTCTATGTAGAGTTACATTATATCTGTTTGATTAAGGACAGTTTAAGGGGTATACCTAAAAAACTGATTACACAAAATTCAACTAATTGGCCATAAGGAGTGCGAAAATTAGCTGACTGACCATAAGGCAATATGCAAAACGGCGGTTTACATCGTTTGG
>NW_007458688.1:0-352 GCF_000475195.1 Diaphorina citri | reverse complement strand
TTCAACTACCCCCAGTCCGAATTAGTTGAAATAATCGAGGTTCTACTGTAATAATAATACCCAGGTTATACCTATGAATTTTGATGGCAATAGAATGAGCAATGATTGATGGGTTCCAATATTATTTGGAATTGACATATTGGCGTGAGCAGAGGTGACGTTAAATTCCAACCTGAGCTCCAGTGGCGAATCGTGATTTTCAAAGGGAAAGTCAGAAAGCTGATAAAATCATCAAACGAAAGAGAGAGAGAGAGAAAGGGAGAGAGAGAGAGAGGGAGATGAAAGGAGAGGAAGAGAGGGGGAGAGGGGAGATAGAGAAAGAGAGAGGGATAGAAGAAACGTATGGTTTTTA
>NW_007458687.1:0-352 GCF_000475195.1 Diaphorina citri | reverse complement strand
ACTTTGGATTAAAAATAATAATTTGTTTAATTTTAAAACACAACCTCTCAATCAGATTTTACTCGATTGAAGATTTCGTTTTGCCAATCTTCATAGCAGCTGCTGGGTTGGATTGAATAATGAATGCAAAATTCACCAATAATGTAAGTTAAAATGTTGCAAAAGAAATGCTTTTGCTTCTAGTTTTGCGTTTTCCCCATGACTAGTTATAATCATATTTGACATTTCGTTTTCGAAAATCGATAAACACTGGCAGACAAGTTGAAAATAGAATTAAAACATTGTGCAATAAGATTTAGGTATGTACCCTACCTATATTTTTTAACTGTCTTGCCAAATGATAACAAGGGGG
>NW_007458686.1:0-352 GCF_000475195.1 Diaphorina citri | reverse complement strand
CCATGTTAATTTAGGAGCAAACCTCACATTGGTGAGAGTAAAATCAAGAGTGGATTCGGCGCCGGATGGATGTAGGTAGGTATGAACGTCGAAGTTGTTTAACGCATAGATTTCGTCGAGGGAGATTATCTTTTCCAAAACTTTCCCCCTAGCGTTAGGGGTACGGGAATTCCAGAGATGACTGTGGGCGTTAAAATCACCTGCGATGATAAAAGGACGTGGTAACTGCTCAATTATTAGCAGTAAGTCTTGTTCTGAGGGGGTGACATCAGGGGGAATGTAAATACTACAAATTGATACGGGAAGTGATGGGGAAAAATAAACTGTGGAGGCAACGGCCTGAAGGTTGGAG
>NW_007458685.1:0-352 GCF_000475195.1 Diaphorina citri | reverse complement strand
AGAGAGAGAGAGAGAGAGAGAGAGAGAGAGAGAGAGATAGATAGATAGAAAAAATAGATAGATAGAGAAAGTGAGAGATATTAGGGAGAGAGAGAGAGAAACATAGAAAAAATGGATAGAGAGAGAAAGTGAGAGATATTAGAGAGAGGGAGAGAGAGAGAGAGCGACAAGAAAACAGAAAATAGGGATAGAGAGGGAATTTAAATAAAAGGAAGATTTAGAGAGAGATAGAAAGTGCGAAAGGGATAAAAGAGAGATGAAGACAAGAGAGAGAGAAAGAGGAAGAGAATAACAGGAACAGATTTCAACCGAGACAAAAGAGAAATAGAAGGAGAGAGAGAGAGAGAGAGAG
>NW_007458684.1:0-352 GCF_000475195.1 Diaphorina citri | reverse complement strand
ATCAATCAATAGTTGAGGCTGTATTTAATCTTTCCGGGAGGTTCTGTTAGACCTAATTAATTTCTCATTAAGATAGAGTTAGATTTGGATACTATTACTAGGTTGATAATTCATAGACACCCTGTATATTTAATTTAAATTTATTATTAAAAGGTTACAAGGTTTTGTGTGAAATAATAAATAAGTAGAAAATTATACAAAATGAAATACTACAAATTGTGTGAAGTGTCGTTCTGTCGGGCAATATTTAAACATAATTATTGTCCCATGTCCTTTTTTTCCGAGCGAAATAATTCAACACGAAAATTTCTTCTCTTAGCACAAATTTGTTAATTTTTTCCAAAACGTTTGG
>NW_007458683.1:0-352 GCF_000475195.1 Diaphorina citri | reverse complement strand
ACTTTTCCGATTTAAAAATTTGTTTATCAAATTCGGGTGCCTACTTTCGATGGTTAATAATAGAAAGTAAAAATTTAAGGGGATAAACTCTTTTACCCCTCCTAGGTGTAGTAGTGGTCAAGACGCTCACCTAAAAATCAGAAGGAAACTGGTTCAATCCCAGATGAAGTAAGGGATTTTATCCTCATAATTGTTTACGACTATATGACCACTATAATAGTAGTAGCCTACTGCTAGTCTAAAAGGACTCTTCAGCCCTTTTCAAGCAGTATAAGTAAGCATAGATCTACATTATCATACGTACCTATAGTGTAGGTTCTCTCCTTCCCAAGTTCGAAAGTTTTATAGGCTA
>NW_007458682.1:0-352 GCF_000475195.1 Diaphorina citri | reverse complement strand
GGGCTATTGTATTCGCTTCGGTGTCTGTCAGTCGGTCTGTCGGTCGGTCGGTCTGTCTGTCCCCATAGAAGGACTTTTCATTACAAAATTTCATCAGTAAATGGTTGATTCAAATTAAATTGTTCTCAAGGGCAAGGTAAACCCTAGACCCTTGAGTGGAGTTTGCCTGAAGGTATGTGATGTGTTCAATCCACTCGACCGCCAATGTAATTTAAATGTGAGTGATCCTACAACGCACGATATGATTGCCCCCCGAATGACACAAAATGTCCTGGTAGGTAATGTAATTCAAAATGAGAGGCCAGCCTAGTTAGCTTAGTTGGTAGTGCGTCTGCCTTGTAAGCGCTAGGCC
>NW_007458681.1:0-352 GCF_000475195.1 Diaphorina citri | reverse complement strand
AAAATTAGCCAAACTTGAGAGCAACTTTACAACTTTGCACGTGACAGTTTGCAATGTTTTGACGTAATTTATAATATTCGCGAAGTAGAAAGATCTTATACCTACTCGTAAAACGGGGGCAGATTGATTTTATGGAATTCCGGAGCGAAGCGACGGAATTCAGCTAGTTAAATATACAAATTTTGTTCTCGGAACGGCAAGCTTCCTCCTATCCTGTCTTCCTTCTCTCATGGATTTCGGGACGATAAGACCTTAGCAGTTACAGTTCCCTCTATCAAACCTCTAAAAAGCCACTCTGCATGAGAATGCCTTTTCATCTTATTGCTTAAAAAAAAAAAAAAAAAATGAAAAG
>NW_007458680.1:0-352 GCF_000475195.1 Diaphorina citri | reverse complement strand
TTTCATTACAAGATTGATTTGATTAGAGAGGTCCTTTTGCTTTAGGTCAGGGGTTCCCAAACTTTTGAGTACTGCGTACGACCTGACACCTCAAGGTTCTTTCTGCGTACCACCAGACATCAATTTCTGTGGTTTTGGGCTTCAATAAAAGATATTATAGCGCCGCGGGCGAAATTTCTTGTTGATTGTAGTACAAATGTATAATATCACAATTTTTTGGTGCATTGAGTGCAGATTTTTTTTTCTCCTTCAACTAGGGTTACCAGATTTGTTTTTCATATATTTACGAAATCTAATATATAAAAATGAATATTTGTTTGTTTGTGTGTGTTTGTTCGAACTTTATGCCTGG
>NW_007458679.1:0-352 GCF_000475195.1 Diaphorina citri | reverse complement strand
ACTTCCCCTGATTTAGGCTGTTGGAATGCTATATTATAGTGCCAAGCTCCCCGATATAGAGTTCAATATTAGAGTGCCGGAACCCAGTCACCCGAATGGGCTGCCAGCACCCTAGTTTTTTTTTTTATCAGTGTAGATATTTAGAAATCAGTGGAGGTTAGAGCTACTGGACCAAGGGCCTCTTAGAGAGCCCAACAGTCACCCAACCACAGTCACTTTCTTCACCTACAGGACTGGTTACATACGTACGTATAATTACACTTAATACGTATAGACACGTACGTATACACATGTCCGTATAATTATACGTAATCACTACGTATAGACACTGAAAAGTCTTTACGTATATTAT
>NW_007458678.1:0-352 GCF_000475195.1 Diaphorina citri | reverse complement strand
TGATGTATTAGCGAAGGTGAGGTAAATGATACTTTGTGTGCAGAGAAGTGTGGCTGGGGTGAAGATTTCATTGGTTATGGTTATACTCAGCAAATACTTTTACTTCACTAGCTCAGGCCCAGCCGATGCTTCCATTTGCCAAATATTTGGAAAGTTCTTATGGCCGGGGTCAAAATCAGAGTTTAAACTCGGTTTAAGTTAAAATCTCGGATTAAGCAATCTGATTGGATATTTTTGTTTGTGGAAATTTTTGAAATTAACCAATAACTTTCTTCTTCTTCTTCTTCTTCTTCTTCTTCTTCTTCTTCTTCTTCTTCTTCTTCGCCTTTCCCCCCCATGTTCAGATGGGGTC
>NW_007458677.1:0-352 GCF_000475195.1 Diaphorina citri | reverse complement strand
AATGATTTCTCGAAAGGCCTTTGCCTATTTCAAATGCACTGTAAAGAAAACTCAAAAGTTAGTTGTAAATCTTTGACTCATACACATACCTAACAGAGATTTCAAGGTAAATAAAAGCATATTATGAAGAAAAGTTATATTAGAAAAGCAATGCATATTGTCAGGGATGGGCTCTCCCCTACCCTATCCTGGAAACCCGTATATTCCCCCCACACTCCTGTGGAAAACCTCAGGGCTACGTTATTCGAGCAGGTAATATCCCGAAGGAAAACATATAAATAATACGGGCGGTTTCCCCCATGTATGAAAAGAATACAAAGAGCTTATAAAATACAAAGAGAAAAATATACAA
>NW_007458676.1:0-352 GCF_000475195.1 Diaphorina citri | reverse complement strand
TGTTTAAGATTTTTTTATTCGTCTCAAGCACGTTAGGTAGATCTTACCAATACTGTGTTTTTTATCTTCCTTATTCATACATGTGATTTGCATTTCTAGGTAGGAACTTAAACATAATATTATTATATCAATGACATATCTACATTTTTTAAGAGCAAGGTAAAATTTTGTAGAATAACAGCTTTTCAGAAAACAACCCGTAAATTATTTTCTGCCTATTGTTTCTAAAACAATAGATGAGGGAAAAATCAAAAACAATTCATTCTCAGACCCCATAAGTGAAATCTTGGCTGCATATTTTAGTACCTTAGCAACAAATGAAACTTGTCATCTAGATGCACTAAGTTCAAGT
>NW_007458675.1:0-352 GCF_000475195.1 Diaphorina citri | reverse complement strand
ATAATAATCGAGTGCACTCGAGTGAAGTCAAACTCGAGTCCACTCGAGTAAAATCATTCACTCGGCCCATCACTAATTATACTACATGCTTGAAAGAATAATAAAGCTATTCACACACATTGGTCTGATACTGTTAAAAAACAGCTCATCACCACCTATGCTAACATCTTATGAGAAAGAGGTTGTGGTGGACATCATAGCTCTGTTGAAACCTCTAGAAGCTATGACAAGGCAAGCTAGTGGTGACAAGTACAGCACATTGAGCCAAATTCTTCCCATGATTCGATGTGGTGAAGAAAAGCTCAAAGGAGTAATATGTAAGAGCATGGAAGGCTCAGCTCTTCAGGAGAAA
>NW_007458674.1:0-352 GCF_000475195.1 Diaphorina citri | reverse complement strand
ATTCAAAAATACACAGATGGACCAGTATTCAAAGGAAATACATCCAAGAATTGTAATCAAGAAAATAGACACATCACATCACAAGATATCCTATTATACTTCCCATGGATTTCACTACTTAAAATGCTCAATCCAAGACTATCATACTGAACATTATGAATGTATTTGTAAAATTGTGTAATCTTCCGATCACAGAAAGGTATCATTTAAACTTACATTTAGAATCAGAGACTTCCCTCACAAAATTTATTTCAACTTTAATAAAAGACAACTGTGTCTTTTATTGACAATTAAAAATAAAAAGTTAGTCAACTTAAGTATGTATTATTTGTAAAAAAAGGAAACTTTTGCA
>NW_007458673.1:0-352 GCF_000475195.1 Diaphorina citri | reverse complement strand
TAGTGAACATGAAAAACATGGGAAATGGGAATAATTCAGAGGAAAATGACAGTAAAATTAAAATTCATTTTAGAATGACGAAAATACTGGTCATAGAGCAATAGTAACAAATATCAAATCTGCAGTAATAGCAACGTAAACACCCTATAGATAAAAACACATTTCCATATTTCACTTTACATCTGTGGTGACATGGAAAATCAATTAATCACCTTATTACAGGTATAATATTGTAAGCACCTTTCCACTTATTCCAAGTATAGTTATAACCCGTTGAAACCCAATTCACCTGGGTAATCTTTTAGTCTGATTTTTTTTTTTTCTTTTTTTTTTTTAGGTAAAAAAGTAAAAT
>NW_007458672.1:0-352 GCF_000475195.1 Diaphorina citri | reverse complement strand
ACATACCTTGTTATTTATAGTTCCAGGATATGACTAAAAAGAGAAAAGGAATCTATAAGAAATAGGTCATCATAATTTATTTTCCAGCCTTTTTCTGCTGTATCTTCCCCCCTTTGGTCACAGTTAATTGTCGGCTTGTCAAGTAAAGTTAACTCGGAATAACTCCACCCCAGTTGGAAGCTAGCTCAAAATCTCAAGTCAACTGGACTTGGAAGGTAACTATGTGCGTTAGCCTCAATATTTTTCTTACTGTGTTTAAGTAGGCACCAACTTAAATAATGTAGGTAAGGTAAGAGGTGAGTTTGATGCTTAAAGATGCTTTTCTATTGATGCTACACTAAAGACATACAAC
>NW_007458671.1:0-352 GCF_000475195.1 Diaphorina citri | reverse complement strand
ATAGTCAAACTCTCAATCAGCCCTAGGGTGATTGTTTTGGGCTGACATTTGGTTTTGGCTACAAAAATTTTACAAGTGAATGCCCTTTGTAATCAACCTATGCTATTTCTTTGGCAAGGGAAATTTCAGGATGCTATCCTCAATGTTTTGTTGGTATCCTTCCTGTTTTAACCTGGTCCTGCTGGTATCCCCCAGCCAGACTAAGCTAATCTACTCCTTGTTTAGCGTCTCCCAGCCAGACAAATCAAATGTACACAGTACACACATATTATCGGTGTTTTTGAACTTGGGACATACTACACACAGAAATACCATTTCATAGATTTGTGTAATGAATGTTGGATGTACAGTA
>NW_007458670.1:0-352 GCF_000475195.1 Diaphorina citri | reverse complement strand
CCATGTTAATTTAGGAGCAAACCTCACATTGGTGAGAGTAAAATCAAGAGTGGATTCGGCGCCGGATGGATGTAGGTAAGTATGAACATCGAAGTTGTTTAACGCATAGATTTCGTCGAGGGAGATTATCTTTTCCAAAACTTTCCCCCTGGCGTTAGGAGTACGGGAATTCCAGAGATGGCTGTGGGCGTTAAAATCACCTGCGATGATAAAAGGACGTGGCAACTGCTCAATTATTTGCAGTAAGTCTTGTTCTGAGGGGGTGACATCAGGAGGAATGTAAATACTACAAATTGATACGGGAAGTGATGGGGAAAAATAAACTGTGGAGGCAACGGCCTGAAGGTTGGAG
>NW_007458669.1:0-352 GCF_000475195.1 Diaphorina citri | reverse complement strand
GTCCGGCGGACGGGGTCCGTGTAATGTAGTCCTTTCAAATTTTGTTTTGGTCCGCTGGACCACGGCGGACCTGACCAATTTGGTCCGTCTAACGTGTAGTCCACTTTAGAAAAAGTGTTAATCTTCTGAGAGTTCTGAGCCTGCTCGAAGATTAAGCTTGAACGTATTTTTTCCCCTATATCATTCGAACTTCATAAAACCCACATTGAGGCTTAGGTGTAGGGGCTTAACCCATCCTTAAGGGCTGTTTGCCCCAACACCTTGGAAAGTGTAGGGTTACACAGCCCTAAGATAAGTTAAGCTTATACAAATCTAATCACTCGAACTCCATCATCCAGTATAGCATCATCTC
>NW_007458668.1:0-352 GCF_000475195.1 Diaphorina citri | reverse complement strand
GAAAATTTGCCACTTTCCATTGTAAATTTCTCAGTTCTCAATAAAGGTGGTTCTTGAAGGAATGAGAAGGAGGAGGAGGAGGAGAGGAGAAGGAGCAGGAGAAGAGGAGGAAGAGGAGAAGAAAGAGAATTAGGGCACGAAAAGACTAAGAGGAGAAGGATAAGAAGGAGAAAGAGGATGAGAAGATAAACTAGAACAAGAGGGAGGATAAAAAGAAGGAGGAGAAGAAGAAGGGGGAGAAGAAGAAAGAGAAGAAGAAGGAGAAGAAGAAGAAGAAGAAGAATAAGAAGAAGAAGAAGGAATAGGAGAAATGAACTAAGGAGTAAGGAGGAGAAAGGAGGGGGGGGGGGGG
>NW_007458667.1:0-352 GCF_000475195.1 Diaphorina citri | reverse complement strand
AAAAGAAAAGAAAGAGAAGGTACAAAAATAGAAACGAAAGAGAGGGAGGGAAAAGAAAAAGGAGACGAGAGAGAGAGAAAGAGAAGGAGGAGGAGAAAGAGAGGGAATATTTTCGGGTCTAGACTATGGATTTTCTTACTACAGGTAAGTAGGTATAGGTAAGTACTACAGGTAAGTATAGGTAGATAGGTAAGTAGGTTGAATAAAAAGTAAAACTTATGTTTCAAAAATAGAGGTTAAAGATTAGATAAGATATCACCGTAACCAACAACGTTGTATAAAATCCATTTCCTAGGCGAAACAGGTAGAAAGCCGGGCCGTATTTGGGGGGGTGGACTCCAAAATGTAACAA
>NW_007458666.1:0-352 GCF_000475195.1 Diaphorina citri | reverse complement strand
AATAATAATGTCACGAGAATGACTTACAAATGTAAACAAGTTCATGACGATGACGAAAACGGTTTGTGTTTCTTTCAAGCAATGTGATTGATTCGATTGTTAAAACTGCTCAAAATCCGAGGAAGTAGCGCAAACAAATCACCCCAAGCGGAAACAATAAAATATTTTAACATTGCCTCTGTGGTAAGTTTTAACAAAATTTCATCCCGAGATTCACAAATCTTAGGACGAAAAGATTTACAATGCTAGATTTAGAAAGCCAAGTAAGTACTATATTAATTATTATTACCTACACGTTTTTAGAAACTCTTTCTTTTTCGGGAAAGGTCACTGTGTAACTGCTCAGGTGTTT
>NW_007458665.1:0-352 GCF_000475195.1 Diaphorina citri | reverse complement strand
AAAATTTTCCCCTTTCAAATGGTAGAGAAAGAGAGTTGAGACTGTTGAGGGAAAGAAAGAGAGAGACAGAGAGTCCTTCAAATGAAGGATAAAAGGCAGAGAAACAGATGCGGAAGCACAGAAAGAGCGAGAGGGAGAGAGAGAAGGAAATAGAGTAATAGAGAGTTAAAGAAAGAGAGAGAGAGAGAAAGAGAAAGAGAGAGGAAGAGCGAGAGAGAAAGAAAGAGAGAGAGAGAGAGAGAGAGAGAGAGAGAGACAGAAGGAAGCAAGGATAAAAAAACATGGAAATCTTGCCATGTGATGTAACAATCAAGTGTTTAGTTAAAGTGGATAATGTTATGACTAGGGTCAT
>NW_007458664.1:0-352 GCF_000475195.1 Diaphorina citri | reverse complement strand
TGGTGTTCTCGTGTTGACCCAGCACCTAAATGGGAAGTATTGTGTCTCTTCTCGCCCATCTGATGAGAGACATACTACAGGATGGGCATGCTACAACGCAGACCACATGCGTCTAATGTAGCAGTTGTTTCATTGCTACGAAAAAAAAATAAAAACGGTGATGAAAAACTCAGCTTTTTTTCAACTTATTTAGGAGACAGCTATCTGCTTACTGATTAAATTTCGTGAAATTTATTTCAGGCTCTAGCAGGAGAAATAGGTATGGACGCCATACTGGACTCCATTTCCACCTCTCTGTTCAACGGGCAGCTACCGGAAGAGTGGCGCCCCCTGGCGCCGGCCACCTGTAAGA
>NW_007458663.1:0-352 GCF_000475195.1 Diaphorina citri | reverse complement strand
ATCTATGAAGTGCACTCCCATTTGTAATATTATACAGGGTTTGCATGTCGATTGTACATTCAATGTAACCAAAGGAGTTCAGACAACTATGTATGTTTTATTTTTATTTTTTAGAGGTTTGATAGAGGAAACTGTCTGTAATAACGAAGGTCTTATCGTCCCAAAATCGAAGGGAAGGAAAACAGGATAGGAGAAAGCTAGCCGTTCCTAAAACGATCCTTGTCTGTTTAGGTTAAAGTCCGTCCAGGCGGAAATCGAACCCCGCGACCTAGCACTTACAAGGCAGACGCGCTACTCTTCACGCAAACTAGGCGGGTACCTGCTGGTACCTTAGGAGAAGATATTAGAATGA
>NW_007458662.1:0-352 GCF_000475195.1 Diaphorina citri | reverse complement strand
AAATCCGCCTCTGGTGGGAATCGAACCCGCGGCTTAGCGTTTACAAGGCAGACGCGCTACCAACCAAGCTATAACTATAGGCTGGCGTGTGAGAGAAGAATACGGATCATTGCATTTGGATTTCGAAGCCTCAGTCGCTAGACTTGAAACTTGAAGATCGCCGCATAAACTTACAAAGGATGAAAATCTCAACCGGATACCAAGATTACCAGGTGAAAGCGGTACCTATTATCTATATCAGGGATAGGATATCACTGGGTAAGAACCAGTAAAAATCTACGGATGGATGCGTCCAAGAAAATACTCATTAATTAATACGGACTGTACAGCTTACCATTCAGATGAACTTGCT
>NW_007458661.1:0-352 GCF_000475195.1 Diaphorina citri | reverse complement strand
AGGGAGGTAGTTAGGGAGTGAGTAGGGAGCTAGGGAGTGAGTGAGTGAGTAGGGAGGTAGTTAGGGAGTGAGTAGGTACGTAGGAACCTACTCGTGTTATGAATGTGTGTGTAGGGAGTGAATGTGTGTACGAGTATTGAGTAGATATGGTGTCCAGGTAGATATGTTAAAAAGAGTAAGAGCGGAAGGAAATGGAGGAGGAGAAGAAAGAGGAAGAGAAGAAAGAGAAAAAGAGGAAGGGGAAGAGAAGGAGGAGAAACAAGAGGAGGAGGTAGTTTCGAATATTCGAATCCCCCTCGGAACGAAATAATAATATGAAGCTCAGTAGAGTAGAAATTATTGCCCATTCCCT
>NW_007458660.1:0-352 GCF_000475195.1 Diaphorina citri | reverse complement strand
GAGGGTAGGAACACTGAGTTGGGAATGTTATGGGAAGAAAATTTCCATTCCTGTATGTTTAAATGGCAAAAGGGATACGAGTACTGAAGTAATTATGTAGAATAAGAAACTATCTGTTTCTTGTGTGTCCGAAAACGGTATAGCACGTAGTTTTTAATAGCACAGGCTGATGAAGTTCAAAGTAAGCTGTTGATCAACAAGATTGGTGGAGCAGATAATAAGAAATCCATGATTGAAAAAAAAGCTCATGACTTTAGGAGAGAGCTTTATTCACAAGCAAATGTAGGTAGTTCCTCTTAATCCAGTCTGCTTGTCCTGTCTAGGTTAAAAGTAAGTAAGTAGCTACATAATA
>NW_007458659.1:0-352 GCF_000475195.1 Diaphorina citri | reverse complement strand
GGTCGCCATCTTGGATTCCAAGATGGCGATTATGCTGGACGCTTCCATCCCTGAGGACATAACAAAAAGTATGGGAATTAAAAACATGCTGAAACAGTAAGTAGAATAGAATAGAATATACATACCTACCTTGTTTAGATATCCTGAACGAATATGACTGAGAAGTCCCTTTACCCTAGCAGTCTAGACAAGATCTCTAAACGGGTTAGGGAGGTTGTTCCGGTTTAACTAAGACTTAAATATAATGCCAGTCAGCTCCCATGCCAGTCAGCTCAATGCCACAACTTCAGGAATTATTGCAGAAGATTCACCTAACGATGTACCTATTTATCACGAATTACGATATTTATGG
>NW_007458658.1:0-352 GCF_000475195.1 Diaphorina citri | reverse complement strand
CATTTAGAATGAAACAGCATTTGAGAGCAACGATGTGACGCAATGCATTTTTATGGACCTTTCTCGTACAGTATGTATATGACTGTCCCTGGGGTAATCTCTCAGTATATATATTTATGACCAGGTAAAAATTTAACAAGAGAGCGAGAGGTACCTCTGTTTGATAGGTGATCCTAAAGGTTGATTTCAGGGAAAAGGTTTATGGACTTTTGGACTTTATAGCTAAGAGTAATCCTGAAAAGTCTGAAAACTATACTAGAATCTGGCGTACGCCTGTTACATGTTAAAATAACGTAATATACCTAAACCCTAAACAGACAGCTGATATTTTGAGCGAATCTAATGTGATGAA
>NW_007458657.1:0-352 GCF_000475195.1 Diaphorina citri | reverse complement strand
ATTACTCTGAGTACCATCATTTCGTTCATCCTTCTGCATGAGGACTTCGTGTTTACTTCCTTTGGCTTCGTCCAGACTCGTCCTGTGATCATTGGCATCCTCATCAGACTGGATCTCCTGGCGGGATATAACTTGATCTGTTCGGTTGTGTACATGTTGCATCTTCGTAATTGTGAATACGAGGCGGATGTCTTCAGCTCAACATTCAGCAAGAAGCATTTCAAGAATGCCCTGATCAAGTTCCACACGATACAACCGACAGATTTGCTGACGCATGATCCGCTGTACTCTCTGTGGAATTTGGATCATCCTTCGCTGATGGAACGATTGAAACATCTGGACAGTTGATGAA
>NW_007458656.1:0-352 GCF_000475195.1 Diaphorina citri | reverse complement strand
CTCCCCCTTTCCCTTCTGTTGATTCTCCTTCTCCCCTCACTCGTATCATCTTTACTCTTTGTAATATTTCCCTCTACTTTCTTGTCGTTTCTGCGTTCTTTCCTCCCCTTCCGCGCCTTTACTTCGGTGACGTTGTCCTTCCATTCCTTCGTTCTGTAAGTCTCCCTCCCTCCTCGATCGTTTATATTCGTTATTTCGCCCTTTTCCTTGTTTTCTTTCGTTAGCTCATCACGGCCTTTTCCCCTCTCCCCTCATTCTCCGCTGTCCCAATATTTGCGTTCTTCCTTCTCTCCTCTCTCGCTTTTTCCCTTTCCTTCCTTTATTAGTCCGTCCTTCCTTTATTATTACAATA
>NW_007458655.1:0-352 GCF_000475195.1 Diaphorina citri | reverse complement strand
TTTTAGAACGTGTGGTGGTAGGTAGGTAATTTCAGGTGTGAATAACCTTATTAAGCTTGATTTCAACTATCTCCCTAAGGTTCAAATCAGAGTGGAGCAGAGAGCTTTTAGCTCTTAGTTCTATGCAGACATAGGGAACTTATAACTAGTGTTAGTACCAAAAGAATAGTAGCACATACACAAGAAAGTTCTTATTTCATAGTCAAAATTTGACACCTACTCTTACTCAACGGTTTTAGGAGTTCAAAGAGCTCAGGTACCCTGTAGGTTATTGTAACGACTAATCGTAATGTCCAAGTACATCATCAGATCATTAGGTATTCTTTACTTCAGCTCTCGACAAATTCAGGGT
>NW_007458654.1:0-352 GCF_000475195.1 Diaphorina citri | reverse complement strand
GGGTTCAAAAACGTATGCTATAAAAAATACAAAAATCAATTTCCCTTAAGGTGTCCGTTTTGCCCACCCTTCCCCAATTACTTTTTTCATAATTTTATAGTTAAAAATTACCTATTTCATAATCTTATAGTTAAAATTTATGAAAAAGGTTTAAAATGCAATTTTTAGGTAGGTATGTAGGGTACCGTTCTAATGAAAAAGTTCAAACAGTCGTGGGTTGCTTAAATAGGACGCGGGTTCGATTCCCGCTCGGGACGTATTTTATCTTATCGGGATGGCTGGCTTTATCCCATCCTGTATTTCCCTTAGCAGTTACAGTTCCCTCTATCAGACCCCTGAAAAAAAAAAAAAA
>NW_007458653.1:0-352 GCF_000475195.1 Diaphorina citri | reverse complement strand
GTTGCATTGCTCTAGGCCTAGGCTATTCCAGTGCAGAATTTACACTGCTCTTTGCCACTCGTGTACAAAATTTTGGACTGTTCTAGGCTCTTTGAGTGCAAAATTTTGCACTGTTCCTGTCTGTTTGAGTGCAAAATTTGTGGATCGTTGGGTGTAAATTTTGCCTAGCCCCAGTATTTTTGTGTGCAAAATTTACATTTTTCCCACTTTCAGCTATAGGACGGAACAGGGGTTAAACACAGTAAAAAAAAGTGGAGGATTCCCCTCTCATATATTTTTTGCTGAAATAGCTCAGGTAGTACGAGCATACGTGGCAATCGTAATAAAAAAATACATTATGTACTAATTTTTA
>NW_007458652.1:0-352 GCF_000475195.1 Diaphorina citri | reverse complement strand
TGGTAGGAACTTCAAGGGAGGAGAGGAACCAAATGGAGGCGTAGGAGATGATCATGTGCTTCGCGGTAAGTACCAAGCTATACCCACCTCCCATCTTGATCAGGTTTCTCCACTGACGAAAAGTTAGAGTGATGGATTTTTGTTCATATAAAAAAGCCCACTCCGAGGCTTAGGTGTTGAGGCAAACAGCCCCAAAGGATGGGTTAAGCTTCTACGATGGATTTTTTGAGTGGCGGGATGCATTGTGGAATTATTATTAATATATTTTGTGCTTTATTTTTTTTTAAGGTTTACAATTACATAATAAACAATATAAATAGGTACTTAAAGATAAAACCCTAAAATAAATACA
>NW_007458651.1:0-352 GCF_000475195.1 Diaphorina citri | reverse complement strand
GTGTTTTGGGGTCCAAACGAACCAAAGAGTAGAAGAAAAAAAAAAGAAAGAAAGAAAGAAGAAGACGAAGAAGAAGAAGAAGAAGAAGAAAAAAAAACTGAACGTACCTTCAAACACTAGTTTTAATAGCACGACACCATTAGAAGATTCTAAGCAAAACATAGTTATACCTAGCTCTGTAGCTCTACACGCTGACCAACTAACCAACACTATGTACCTATGTATATGCTAGAAGCTAGAACAACTAGATACATAGTACCTACAACTAGAATACCTACATAAATAAGTAGGTACATAGATACTATTTAGTACTTATAAGTCAGCGATTTCCAACTAGCGGCCCGCGGATAAA
>NW_007458650.1:0-352 GCF_000475195.1 Diaphorina citri | reverse complement strand
TGGTCCTGCTATCAACAGGATAAACAATGCTTGCTTCGAAGCTGTGGTGGTCACTAACACAATCCCTCAGGATGGACATATGAAAGACTGCACGAAAATCAGGGTAATTATTACAAACCTCATTTTGGTAATTATAACATACCTTACGTCACTATTTGCCAACAAAGAAATCGGATGCATTCTATTTAATGTTTTTATAAGATGAGCCTAACTCTACTGATGCCCTTTTCGCATAAAACACTAAAGAACCACAGCGGGTTCGATTCCCGCCCGGGGCGGATTATCTCCTAAAGGTATTATAAATAGTTTGGGTAAATATCAATCGAAATGGTGTGGTCATTATTCTGTATTC
>NW_007458649.1:0-352 GCF_000475195.1 Diaphorina citri | reverse complement strand
AAAACTACTATTGGAACTGTTAATAGAACAACTTGTTCTAAGCTGACAGTCTAAATAAAGCACTACCTATACTTATATCACAACCACAACATCCTCAGCATTGATATATAATCCATCAACACGAATATCATAATCTTAGATATATCCTGCCATACAGGCAAGAACATAATAAAATACACTATTTTATTTTTATAAACAAGGCCCATCGCACATTGGAAGAGTGGTTGCATGTAGTCCCCTGAAAAATATGAAAGTGGTAAAAAGTCTTTGTAATTTTCACAGGTTCGGTTTATCAGGTTTTTCATTACTACGCTTTAGATATGCGATGGGCTTAAGAGTTTCTACACCTCAA
>NW_007458648.1:0-352 GCF_000475195.1 Diaphorina citri | reverse complement strand
TGAGGTTAGCGGTTTACGGTTAAAGGTTAAATAAAATACAACATTAATTAGTATTACCTAGTACAGGGTAAATCCCGTTTATTGTATAAATAAATTCAACTTACCTTTTTGACTAAAAGGACACAAAAATCATAACAATGGCAGAGATCTGTGAACAGAGAACTTACCTTTTTGATTAAAAGGACACAAAAATCACAACAATGGCAGAGATCTGTGAACAGAGAAGAGTAATTCAAATCAGAACTGTTTTTGTTTTATGATTCAGAATATTTCTTTTTTTCATAATTATATTGGTAATTACTTAATATAAATAAATGCCTTTTTACTTTCTTTTTGTTATAATTGGTGATTC
>NW_007458647.1:0-352 GCF_000475195.1 Diaphorina citri | reverse complement strand
TCAGTCCTTCTGTTTACTTGTTGAATGGATATACCTACTTCATTAGTAGGTTTTTTTGTAATAATACCTACTTCTTAAGGTAGAAACACACTACTATTACGTGGCTTACTGATTGAAGAAAATAAATAGGTACATAGGTACTTGGATTATGATGGAAAATAATAGAAAGTAAAAATAGAATGGAAAAAAGCAAAGTAAAAAGAAGGATGGAAAAAAAGCAAAGTAAAAAGAAGGATGGAAAAAAAGCAAAGTAAAAAGAAGGATGGAAAAAAATCAAAGTAAAAAGAAGGATGGAAAAAAGCAAAGTAAAAAGAAGGATGGAAAAAAAGCAAAGTAAAAAGAAGGATGGAAA
>NW_007458646.1:0-352 GCF_000475195.1 Diaphorina citri | reverse complement strand
ATTTAACGTCCCCCAGCCAGACCACCTAGCTATACATATCTAGCCATCTACCTACTAAATAATGCAAGAAATAACTAGAGGAGCTGGTCAATTAATAACCTGAAAATCAAAAGGGTAGGTATAATGGTTCTCTCTGTTCAGTAACCCTACATCCCTACAATATTTTACCCCCAGCAAAATTTCATTACTTATTAATGGACGAAATTTCTCCGAACTAGGTAGGTAGGTAGCTAGGTAGGTACCTATAGGTAAGTATATTTAGAGATACATGAAATAGGTAGAGGTTTTATTTTAATTCAATTTTCCGAAACAAGAAACGCCCGGAGACGTTTTTTGACCTTTTGTGTTAGCT
>NW_007458645.1:0-352 GCF_000475195.1 Diaphorina citri | reverse complement strand
TGAGAAACTTTTTTGACATCAACATATAAGGTTAAAGTGGGTGATGTGAGGAAGGCAAAAGAAAATTGAGTACCAATTTAGTATCCAGCCTCCAGCCTGTAGATTTTGCTGATCCTAGCAGTTCTGTCTCTAGCAAGAACTTTCGAAATACCTACTCGAAACTTTCCAACAACGTCTAAGGACCTGTAAGACACTCTTTATATGGAATAAACTATAGGACCTATAGGTGTATTAGGTGCTTCACACGTAAGTATGTAGGCACTTTACTAAGGTGTGCTTAGGTAGGCAACTACCCCTTACATACTACATAGGTAGGTAGTTATGAGCGTTTTTTAACTGTCTATAGTCGAGG
>NW_007458644.1:0-352 GCF_000475195.1 Diaphorina citri | reverse complement strand
TTTTGTCTCTTCATTACTCTTCAAAAAAGTCAGGTCTGAAAGGGTTAAACTCAAGGCAGACTTGGACGGCTAAGTTTAGACCCCTGACTTGCCTTTCTCCCGAAGATCAGCGACCCCAAATTTACAGGGTGTCCAAAAATAAGGTACCAAACATAAAGGGGTGATTTATAAGGGTTTTTTGCTCTATGAACAAGGATCCCCGAATGCTCCCAATTTAACTTCAAGGATTAGATTCGTTCTCAGAACGGCCGGATTTTTCCTATTCTGTCCTCTTTTGGAATTCGGGACAAGACCTTCGTTCTTACAATAAAGTTCCACCTATCAAACATCTTGGGGGGGGGAGCTGTTCTTG
>NW_007458643.1:0-352 GCF_000475195.1 Diaphorina citri | reverse complement strand
TATTCCTGATTTCCAACATGGTTTTAGACCAAAAAGAAGTACTGATTCCCTACTTACTGATTTTTCTTGTGTTATAAATGAGGCCTTGGATAAAAGAATGTATTGCGTGGTTGCCTACATAGATCTAGTTAAGGCGTTCTGTACTTTAGATCACTCAATTATTATAAATAAGCTTGAAAAATGTGGTATTACTCATAAAACTTTGAGTTTGATTAAGAATTACTTAAGTAACAGGACTCAAATCACTAAAATAGGTGATATTTGTAGCAGCAAAAGACCTATTACTTACGGTTTGGTTCAAGGCAGTATTTTATCTCCTGGTTTTTACAATATTTATGCCTCTGACATGAAA
>NW_007458642.1:0-352 GCF_000475195.1 Diaphorina citri | reverse complement strand
ATTCTATTTTTTTTTTTTAATAATAAAAAATAATGTTTTGAAACTTGAAACAAATCTATTTCATATTCTGCATCTTATAGTCACAAAAATCGCTCTTTTTTTAATGAGTGAGTGAACATTACTCTGCCCATAAAAACACGTCTAAAAGAACAGTCTCCCTTTCTAGGCTTATGGATACTGCTGTAATAGGACATGAAATTCGTAATATCATTAAGGAGCGCGATGGCACTCCGCCGCGCCAAGTCAAGAAAGTTTGACACTTGACAGCGCTACTAGAGATATTATACGCCACAAACCAAGTACATAGCCGTTTTCAGGTAGTTGTAGAGGAAAATATGTACATAATATGTGG
>NW_007458641.1:0-352 GCF_000475195.1 Diaphorina citri | reverse complement strand
TCTCTCCCTCTCTCCCCTCTTCCTCTCCTTCTGGCTTTCAATAGTCAATGAGCTTTTGAAAAATACACATACTATTATCCAGATATGAAATTGAAAATTTGCTCAGAAAAGCTGCTAGAAGATTTTTCTTTCTTGTTATTCAGGACACAATCTTTTTCTAAGTAGGTAAGATAGGTACTTTGGTCTTTCTCCATATCTCCTTTCTTTCCTCTCTTTCTCCCTTCATGTCTTCATTTTTTTCTCCCTCTTTTACTTTTTTCTCTCTCCCCCCCCTTCTCTCTCTCTTTCTTTCTCAATTCCTCTCTTCCTCACCTTCTCTATTTCGCTCCCTCTTTATCTACCTCCCTTTCTT
>NW_007458640.1:0-352 GCF_000475195.1 Diaphorina citri | reverse complement strand
GTGTGACGGTATTTTGGCAACAGTGGCTTAATATCGTCCCGAAATTGAAGAGAGAAGTTAGACAGGGTAGGAGAAACGAGCATTATCTCTTCAGGATAAAATCCGCCCCGGGCGGGAATCGAACCCGCGGCCTAGCTCTTACAAGACACAAGTCTGGCTAGTCAAAGTCGTTAATCACTTTTTAATCAGACGATCACGCAATATTTGTGGCCAATTTTTCATCAATATAGGTACAACAATTCTCTATGAATCTTTACTTCATACTCACGAGCTTGCCAAAAATGGCGTTTATTTTCCAAAAATTTGCATAATTTAAAACAAGCATAGAAGCTGTAATACCTAGATATATGTA
>NW_007458639.1:0-352 GCF_000475195.1 Diaphorina citri | reverse complement strand
CAGTACTGAGGTCGTGTATTTTAAAGAAAAAACAAAATGGCAAATATTTCGGAAACTAGGTGAGATACGAAAAAAAGTTATAGAATATTTTTTTATTGGCAATGACCCTGTAGGTAACATTTTTCGTGTTCACCCTGTATAACCACAACCTGTAGTTTTTGAGGGCTCTGCAAGGTTTTGCCAGGGGGCCCTCTGGGTTAAAAGATTGATGAGGAGGGGCTTAGATGCTCCAATTTTTAGGCATTTGAAGCTCCTAAACGTGTCTTTGTAAGGCCCCTAAATTCCCAGGGCCTCCTATGCTGTGGGGTATACACCAGTGGTAGAAGAAATAAATTTGAAAACATGATCTTCA
>NW_007458638.1:0-352 GCF_000475195.1 Diaphorina citri | reverse complement strand
AAAAATGATCTAAAATTGTTTATCAAGGTGATTAAAAAATCAAATCATCTCAGTTATCAAAGTCATAAAATTCACCGTCTTTCGCCTACACTTTAATTTTTTTCCTAAAGTAGTATTGAAGAATTGAAGATGATGGAAAACATGGACGTTTTGTTCGGAGGTCATGAGATATTCCGCTGATGTTATATTTGACATTAAAGCGAATCTGTGATTGGGCATCTTTTTTAGCTGATGGCTAGGTCAGGTTTCTTGAACTAGAGGAAGGTTCTGTGAGCTTCAAGATCAAAATTCAATCCTGAAACAACTCGACGAAAAGCTACTAGGTAAGTTGCTTACTTTGTAGAATCATCAT
>NW_007458637.1:0-352 GCF_000475195.1 Diaphorina citri | reverse complement strand
CAAGTACCTCGTGTCGGCCGTCGCCGCCGGCAAGCTCGTCCAGACCAAGGGCAAGGGAGCGTCCGGCTCGTTCAAGCTCGCCATCAAGGAGAAAGCGCCCAAACCCGCTGCCAAGCCCAAGAAGGAGAAGGCCCCGAAAAAGAAGACTGCCGCCGCTGCCAAGCCCAAGAAGACTCCCGCAGCCAAGAAGCCCAAGGCTGCCGCCACGAAGAAAACCAGCGCTGCTGCAGCCCCCGCCGCCAAAAAGCCCAAGACCCCAACCAAGGCCAAAGCAACCAAGCCCACGAAGAAGGCAGCCAAGTCTCCGTCCAAAAAAGCACCCAAGCCGAAGAAGATTGCCGCCACCAAGAAA
>NW_007458636.1:0-352 GCF_000475195.1 Diaphorina citri | reverse complement strand
TAAAGTGACGTTTTATTTGAACATTTGAATTTTTTGATAGAACATCCTATAGTCATCCAAAATACTACCGTCTGATTGGCCAATTTCCTTTAAAAGTAAGTTTAGCTTGGAAGGTAGCGGGTCGCGATTTCGATTCTCGCCCGGGGCGGATTTTATCCTGAACGGATAATATTCGTTCTCGGAACGACTGGCTTCTGGCTTTCTCCTATCCTGTCTTCCTTCTCTCTTCGACTTCAGAACGAAATGACCTTAGGTCTTTAGGAGTTACAGTCTCCTCTGTCAAACCTAAAAAAAATGCGATTGTTCGAGGGGCGAAGAATTTTTAAAACACACTGTAGTTAAGACAGTACTG
>NW_007458635.1:0-352 GCF_000475195.1 Diaphorina citri | reverse complement strand
ACCAATCCTTGATGTTGTCTCTCCATGTGTTCCTCGTCTCCTCTTTTCCGTCGTTCCGTAATCATTGGAGTAGAGTACATGTCTATGTTTCTTTATGGGTTTAGATTTTTTTTGCATTTGTTTTCACAGCACGGTATGGGTATCCCGTCGGTTGGTATCCTCCTACACGAAGTGATCAAGCTAATGTACCACGCCAAAGTGCAGGACCCTATATTCTGCAGGATAGGAAACTTTACTCTTTTTCTTTGGTTTTAGATTTCTCTTTGTATCGTCCTTTTTCTCTTTGGTTTTAAATTTCTCTTTGTTTTCACAGCACGGTATGGGTATCCCGTCGGTTGGTATCCTCCTACAC
>NW_007458634.1:0-352 GCF_000475195.1 Diaphorina citri | reverse complement strand
GCCCTCTCTCTCTCTCTCTCTCTCTCTCTCTCTCTCTCTCTCTCTCTCTCTCTCTCTCTCTTTGACCTCTCTTTTTCTCATATTTTGGAGGACATTTCAGGGGGCCGTCTGAGGGAGGCCCCAGGGAGGGTCAACTTTGAAATCTTAATTGAGAACCCCCAAGTTTAAAGATGCAATTCGAAAAAAAGTTCAAGAGGTACAAGGGACGTCATACCAAATAAGTTGAGTAACCCTTGACCTATAGCTTTGGGGGGACAGATCCGTCATTCTATAATATACCCGAGGGTACTCGTGAGGTCATTATGGGACAAAAGGTTGATAGGGTTATCGAATGAATTTGAAATGAACCTAC
>NW_007458633.1:0-352 GCF_000475195.1 Diaphorina citri | reverse complement strand
AGTCCCCCCCACCTACTAACAGCGACAAGAAACCTTGCGTGTCGTCTAAAAGAGATGAGCTCCAGTGTTTGGCTCCGGTCATTGAAAAGTATGAACCCTCAATCGACGCGTCGGTTTTCATCAATCTGGTACGAGACCTCAAGAACTCCAAAAAAAAGTTGGAAATTATCAAAGACGATTATGACATGGAACCTAACGCAGTAATATCTGTGCTCTCAAAGATCGTATCTGACGATTCTACCTCACTTGAATCTAAAATAATGAACCGTGTAAAGAATCTGCGTAAAGCCCTTCTCACTCTCGTAGGCCCTGGGCCCAATAATCCTGCCTCAACTTCCGTAAAACCTATTCA
>NW_007458632.1:0-352 GCF_000475195.1 Diaphorina citri | reverse complement strand
CACAAAACTTCTTTATTAATCAACTCGATCGAAAAGTTTGAAATTTTCCCCTAAAAGTCACTTTTTCCTCTCTAGCGGTTCTCCCTTTAGTGCTAAGAAGATGAAGTAGCTTAACATAAGTGACGCTAAAACCGGTCTTAAATTATCGACTGAAGTGTTATCCAAAAAAGGTACGAGGTTCACGACGAGACCTTTCCGGAGACACCTTTACCATCTTCCCACCATTTGTAGAACGGGCTGTATGCTTAATTAATTGAATCAGGTGAAAACAAATTTTTTTTAATCGCGATTTTCAAGATTTTTGAGCCTATCAGAAAACCGGTTAAACAAATCGTAGAAAGTTCGGGTTTTG
>NW_007458631.1:0-352 GCF_000475195.1 Diaphorina citri | reverse complement strand
AAAAATGTAGGTACTCAGTGCCTGATTGATTAAATGAATGGTTTTCATTGACAAGATGTTGAGCAAAGTTGGACCTAGGATTTTAGGGAAGACTGGAAGAGGGAAGTGCAAGGAGCTTTTGGAGGAGGAGGAGGAGGAGAACATGGAAGAGAAAGAGGAGGGGAAATGGAGCTGAGGTGATACCAGGAAGAGTTCAAAGTTCATAATAATGGTGGATGTGCCTATACCCTTAATCTCAATTTGGTTCTGTAATCTGTATATTTCTGTTATATTTTCTTTCAAAACCAAACCACCCGTATCATTTTTTTTTCTTCTTCTTCTTCTTTTTCTTCTTCTTCTTGCCTATACACTT
>NW_007458630.1:0-352 GCF_000475195.1 Diaphorina citri | reverse complement strand
GAGTGTGAATCATAATAAACTCCTTCAAACCCTAAATAACATTGGTGTATGTGGTAAGGTTGCTGAATGGTTCAAATCTTATCTCCAAAATAGAACTCAAAAGGTTAACATAAACAATAATGTAGGTTCTGCTGTCTCTGTCACTGAATATGCCATACCACAAGGTACTATCCTTGGCCCTACTTTATATAATATATATGTGTCATCTCTTGCCCTAAACTCCAGTGGAAAGGTGTTTTCCTATGCTGATGATACAGTCATATGTTATGACTCGGATAATTGGACCGCTGTACATAATACAGCAGAACAAGATTTAAATATAATTAAATTATGGTTTGATTCTATGTCACTC
>NW_007458629.1:0-352 GCF_000475195.1 Diaphorina citri | reverse complement strand
ATGTGGCGTATGGTACAGGTGGGCCAATAAATGGTACGTTTTTTAGGTGGGCGAATAAATGGTACACTTACCCTACATTTTGGTGGTTCGACTCCAATTCCATGTTAAGTCATAAAATTTATCTATACGTACCTACGTGTAATATTTGGGAAACGATATTTGTAACGAGCATTTAAGTATGCTTATACACAATTCCTCCTTAGATTATAAGTACATAATATGTAATTATGTACATAATATGTAGGTAATTATGTACATAATAAGTACATAATACTGTTACAGAACGCGTCTCGAGAGAGTATCTAGCTATGTATGTAGTATGTATCATGTATGAACTAAGAACGTGAAGCCT
>NW_007458628.1:0-352 GCF_000475195.1 Diaphorina citri | reverse complement strand
TATTTCAACTAAGGTACAGTAGAACCTCGATTATTTCAACTAAGGTACAGTAGAACCTCGATTATTTCAACTAAGGTAAGTAGAACCTCGATTATTTCAACTAAGGTACAGTAGAACCTCGATTATTTCAACTAAGGTACAGTAGAACCTCGATTATTTCAACTAAGGTACAGTAGAACCTCGATTATTTCAACTAATTGGAACCGAGGGTAGTTGATATTAAATTATGAAATAGGTAACTACAAAACTTATTACTTTTATAATATGATACAAAATGCCAGCCTAGTTAGCTTGGTTGGTAGTGCGTCTGCCTTGTAAGCGCTAGGCCGCGGGTTCGATTCCCGCCCGGGGC
>NW_007458627.1:0-352 GCF_000475195.1 Diaphorina citri | reverse complement strand
GCTTAAATAAATCAAAAATGAATATCCTTCAACTAAACCCCTTTATTCACACTATGTATACCTCTCCTACCTAAATCGTAGATAATATATCTCCTGTTTCCAAAACCTCAAGTAACTTCATCAAACAGTCATCAAGCTGTGTATTTTCGTATGTATCTTTCATGAAGAATTTATGCTGGTAGCTATGTGCTGTATTTGTTCTTCAACTTTCTTCGTGATGGATTTATGGAGAGAGAAGAAAGCCAGTGGCGTAGCGTGGTCTAACTCCAAGTGGAGGGCGGACACTAATTTCTATCACAATATCTATCTAATAAGAATACAATAATTATTTAAAGTCAATATTTAAGGGTAT
>NW_007458626.1:0-352 GCF_000475195.1 Diaphorina citri | reverse complement strand
ATGATGCCGTTTATTTCATTCCTTAATTCCTAGCCGTTTCTGAGATATAAGCGTGGTTCGCAAATCACGAACCACCCTAATGTAGGTATACTTGTGTCCTAAACCACATCGCGAGTGAATCTGTACATAACAATAGAATAGGTACCTACCAAATTTTAAATATTTGGTAGGTAGCTATTCTATTCCGTTTCAGTCCATTACATTGTAAAGAGGCCCCAGTATGTAGTGATTTAATTACTATGCAAATGTGAATACTATTAGTCGATAAATTGCCACAGACTAGAGTTTTAATTGAGCTTCATATTAAATGGTTAAATTATTCTCATGTCACGCATTTTTCCCATACTCTGTA
>NW_007458625.1:0-352 GCF_000475195.1 Diaphorina citri | reverse complement strand
CAGTACTGCCCCCCCGTTAAGGATAGAAAAGTAGGGGAAGGGGATTCCCCCTCTTCTTCCTCTTATCAGGGACAGAATAGGTAGGACATTCCCTCCCCTCCTGTCCTTTATCAGTGACAGAAAACGAGGGGGGTTCTGGGAGAAAAAGTCCCCCATTTTGTACCCTCTTCCCTTGATTCTCTATCTCTCTCTCTCTTTTTTTTTTACAACTGACGTTAAAAATATAAACTTAAAATTTCTGCCCCCTCAGCTTTTCTCGAGAAAAAGTAAGAGAGAGAGAGAGAGAGAGAGAGAAGAGAGAGAGAGAGAGAGAGAGACGGCAGAGAGAGAGAGAGAGAGACGGGAGAGAGAG
>NW_007458624.1:0-352 GCF_000475195.1 Diaphorina citri | reverse complement strand
GAGACCTTGTTGGCAAACCTTTCGTTTGCCATAAATAAGCGAGGTTCACGTGTCACCGTTTTTAAGGAAGCATGCAGGAGGGAGGCACAAAACTTGCTCCTGCTCTGACTGACTTGCTTGTATTTTGTAAACGACACTAGTTACAAGAGTACAAATCAACTACATACTTGTTGAACTAAATAGAGTCTAGCTAGTCTATTCTATAGTCTAGTCTAGGGTTAATATTATGTAAGTTTATCTTAACTCTATTGTTGTAAAAGTACTCTAAACTAGTCTAAACAGAGTACTCGTAAAAAATAGACAACAATATCAACATGGTAAGCTAACTTTCGATAAAGGCGTCGATTTTAAA
>NW_007458623.1:0-352 GCF_000475195.1 Diaphorina citri | reverse complement strand
GGAATAGCTTTTGCTAAAACACATTCAATATTGCTAAGATGAGCTAAAGCCATACAAGTTGGCTTAATGGTGAGTAATAATTAGTTATACCAAGGATCATCACTATAGGTACTCTGCCAGCTAAAATTAGCTCTCAGCTACTAGCAAGTTCAGCTATAAAGCTCAGCACGCAGTAGCTATCAGCAAGTAAGTGCTCTGGGCATTACTTGCATGTACTGTACAGAAAATACATAATTATTATATTTGTGCTTTATGTCCGCATACTGATGTAAACATTGGTGCATTTTATTTAGCATCTAACCGCTAACCTCAGCGCGGTTCATTCAAGGTCACTACTTCCCCTCACATGGAA
>NW_007458622.1:0-352 GCF_000475195.1 Diaphorina citri | reverse complement strand
AAAAAAAAAAAAAAAACACACACTAAACACCAAGTAAAAGATTTTTCCCAATCCTCCTCCATAACATTTTATCCTTGACTAGCCTATTCCATTAGTTTCGCATCTTTAGCCATTCAAAAATTATTCAGGGGTCCCTGGACTTTATAAACACTCTGCACACAGTTTAAAAGGCCACAAAAAGCACATTGTGTGTGTTCTTTTTTTTTACAATAGTACCTATGTATTGACATGCTTTGAGGCTTATTAGTACTCAAATCATCAAACAGTGTTGATCATAAAATTCCATACCCTGGCTGGGATTGAACCCATGCCCTTCTTAAAATTGCCAGGTAAGCATCTACACCAAAGAGAT
>NW_007458621.1:0-352 GCF_000475195.1 Diaphorina citri | reverse complement strand
AATTTTTTGGCCCAAAGCGGGACGCAGTCCTTTTTGGACGAAGGGGGGGGGGGTGAGGTACAAACATATTTTATACCCATCTAATTAGGTGGGTATAAAATATAATCCTGATTTGTATCCGTTAGATAGGTACCTATGTTACAACCTGCCTCTGCACTACACAGTCAATATACCTACATTTTATTTTCAAATATGATACATAATATTGTACAATATTGGAATCGTAAAATGGATTTTTTTTCCCGAGCTCATTGCTCTCAATGATAATATCTATTATGTTCGGACCAGCTAAAGCGGGACAATATCGGGACTTTGGGCGAAAGCGGGACATTTTAGCGTCCCCAGAGGATTT
>NW_007458620.1:0-352 GCF_000475195.1 Diaphorina citri | reverse complement strand
AACATCCATGTTTGGGGTTCTAGTGGGGTTGGTGGAATGTGGTGAAGCAGAGGTTGGTGCGGAAATTCGGTTGTCAACGGACATACTGTGGGGTTTTTTCGCTCCCTTTGATCCCCCGGAGTGAGTAGGTACCTAGATTATTATAGAGTTGATCGCTCTCCTTGACTCCCTGAAAGGGGTAGATTATTTTTGTGGGGTGAAAAGAAAAGATTTTCATTATTGGTTACCTAGGGAAGAATCTAAGGCTAGGAAATTAGAGAGTAATAGTTTAGTAGTTATCTATACTTAGGTAACTACTGAGTAGGTATATATACCTACTTAAAAAATCATAATAATAACCATCCGGGGGATC
>NW_007458619.1:0-352 GCF_000475195.1 Diaphorina citri | reverse complement strand
ATAGCCATCGATGCTAAATAAATAAATTCAATTCCAATATTATCTAGGAAATTGGGTACAGAAATGCTGTTTTAATTTTATACTTAGGTAGGTATGCCATCTTCTCTATAAAATATCTCCCCATACAGCATCTTGGTCTTTATTTGTAATTTTATCTGTATTTTGGTAACTACAGACCTACTACCTAGATGTCCTATTGATAATAGGTTTGTCGAAGAGAGATGAAATTTGGTCTTTCCTGGTATGGTCCAAGGACAAGGACTAAACTGTTATGCTTGATAAGGAGAACCAAAAAGGCAGATATATTTTGCAGAACTTCAAAGAATTATTACAGTTTATTTATTAAAAGCCG
>NW_007458618.1:0-352 GCF_000475195.1 Diaphorina citri | reverse complement strand
ACAGAATCCATAGTGTCAGAGTTGACTGCTGTGTTGAGGTGATCTCCAGGACTGGGTCAGGGTTACTGCAGAAAGTTCCAAGACATCTTGGCTTTGCGGAATGATCGCCCATGGATAAAGATGTATTCAGCCAGGCACGGGACACAGACGTAATCACCTGGAAAGAAAAATAAAAAAAAAAATTAGATACTTAAATATCGTAAAACTCACCCTCTGACTAAAAAGAAAGAAAATGACACATATTAGGCAAATATCATTAAATTTACGCTTTTCACCCCTTAAAAAACACAGAGTATTGTGTCTCACTCCTCCCCAAGGCCGTATTTAGGGGGCTAGCTCATCCCCCCCCCCA
>NW_007458617.1:0-352 GCF_000475195.1 Diaphorina citri | reverse complement strand
TTCTACACAGGAATTTTGTATTTTTCAATATCTTTCATTGGAAAAAAATTGACTTTTCCTCATTTTTTTTCTTAAACGTGATTGGCGTTCACGATAACTATTTTTTAGGGTGGGTAGGACATGATAATGACGATTCTACCTCTAATACCTAATCCTCAAATAATTAAAATGTATTTCAATTTGAAATAAAAAGAAATCATTGCTGAAACATCTGTCTCACCAATAGATTTTTTTCGTCAAAAATAGAATTTACCTGAAAAATGCCCATTTTCGAGAAAATTTCGACAAAGGTTCTGCAAGATGACGACATCGCAAAGGTCGACATCGAAGTGAAAGACAGAGGCAAATCTTC
>NW_007458616.1:0-352 GCF_000475195.1 Diaphorina citri | reverse complement strand
GAAGTCATTAGCTATTTTTTCCAAGCTCTTTTGTGCAACTTACTTTACTTACTTACTTATTTTGCTTCGATGATGAAATGCTGGATTGATAACTACAAAATAATGTCTCTCATTTTTGTGGGCGATTGAGGAATTCAAATCTGCGAAACGGCACTAGAACACTTTCCTACAAAATAACAAACACGTTAGATATATTCAATAGGTATGAAGGTGTGTCCACACATAGTCCATCGACGACTGTCAACTTTGTATGGACACACTTTTACGGATCTTAAAAAAAAAAAAAAGTTTGACCACCACTCATTTTCCTACCTCATATTTCTACCTACATTCCCAGATCCTCGTGGATATT
>NW_007458615.1:0-352 GCF_000475195.1 Diaphorina citri | reverse complement strand
AGACAGGATAGGAGAAAGCCAGCCGTTCTGAGAACGAACCTCATCTGTTTGGGATACAGTTCGCAACGGGCGGGAATCAAACCCGCGACCTAGCGCTCAACCTCGTGAGGACAATTGAGTAGCTACTTTAATCGAGTAGCGACCAGTGGCGTCATTACCAGTGTAAAAAGATTATTGAAATATCGATAAACGACTGCAAAGAAGGCACTTAGTAATGCTGTGATATCCACTCAAGACGTGAAAAATTTCTCTGCTTTACCACATATAGTTCATGATTTGATTTGAACTTACCATAAGCATACCAAAGTCTGGTACATGCCCGGTCATTCCAAACACTGTGGTTTTCAGATAT
>NW_007458614.1:0-352 GCF_000475195.1 Diaphorina citri | reverse complement strand
ATTGAAGTAGGTTATAGGCACTCGTACGTCATATCTACGTACTGTGCCCTAAATCACCAATGTGTGGAAAAGTATCTTACTAGTGTAATAGCCAATGGAAAAGCAGAATTTTGAATTTGGACGAATCATATCGAAATATGTAAATACTTTTCCATACTTTGGTGATTTAGGGCACTGATCAGATTTTGAACGATAAGTATGTAGGTACTTACTTATACGAGATAGGTATTATAATAAGTTCTTACTAGTGTCGTTTTGGCAACCCAAATTTTGTGCAGTCCGTCAGTAAATTTTATTGATTGTTTCTGTTTCTCTCTACTTAATATGCTCGTATTCATACTTATGTACCTAC
>NW_007458613.1:0-352 GCF_000475195.1 Diaphorina citri | reverse complement strand
ATTTGGCTGATTGACTTTGAACTGGCTTAAAAGCTTTAAAAAAGAACGGGGAAAAGAAAGACTGGTCCTAAAAATAAATATAAATACACAAACATAATAACTTGAAGAGCTGGTTTGGATTCCATCATATACCATGTATCTTTAATCCCGATGGCCTTCAATTGATGGAAAAAGGTAGTACCTCTACTTTAATAACCCCCCCTCATCCCTAAGACATTCATATTCCTTAGGGATCCCCCACTTATTTTCGGCCCTGACGTGTCTTGCGGAAAAGCGTGCTAGGTAAATGAAACCAATTTCCTACTCGCTCGTTAGAAATAATATCGAGATTAAATATTTGTTTTTAATTACT
>NW_007458612.1:0-352 GCF_000475195.1 Diaphorina citri | reverse complement strand
GAAGATCTTGCCAGAAACAAAAAGTAGAAAGAGGGTGAAGGAGAAGAATAAAAAGAAAAAAAGATAAAGAAGAAGAAGAAGAAGAAGCAGAGATGAAGAAGAAGTAGAAGAACAAGAAGAAGAAATGGGGCTAAATTTCACTCAAAAGGGCAAAAAATGAAGCGCTTCGCTGTCGAAGTGATAGCATAAACACTATTATGATGGTTTATCACGACGGAATTGAATAAACTTGTAAAACACTACACTTTTGAATCACCAACTAAATAAAACACTATACTGAAAACATTTGAAAATAAGACCATTTACATATTTAGGTTACTACATCCGAAACTAATGCAGGATCAAAACCGAT
>NW_007458611.1:0-352 GCF_000475195.1 Diaphorina citri | reverse complement strand
CTCCTCTCACTCGGAAGTGCTGATGTGCTGACTGTATCGAGAGTTTCCTTTAAATCAAAAGCCCCGGGCCTTCTCTCTCCCCGATCTCTCAAAGGAATAATTTTGCATCCTATTTACATGATTTGGATATGGCTTACCCATCAATAAGACGGGAATTACACGACTAGAAGACGGGAATTACAGGAATAGAAGATGAAGACAGTGGTGTATCTTTCAGGAGGTTATGTAAATGTAAATGCAGTTTCTTTGTGTTATTGTGTCACAACTTTGGTGCTCACTGCAACATTGTAGGATTTTTCCAATATCTCAATAATCCTAAAATCCAATATTTACCTACCATGCTGGCACCGGT
>NW_007458610.1:0-352 GCF_000475195.1 Diaphorina citri | reverse complement strand
TTAAAACAAAATAATCTAAAACAAACTCTAAAAAAGCTAAAAGGAAAATATTTTGTTCTAGTTTTGATCAAGAGATATATTTCATCATTTCTTTAGAAGTTCTGAGCTTTTGAGATGATAATACCTAAGTATGTGGTTAGATAGATATGATAATATATTCTATGTATGTGTAGGTAGATATGAGATAAATTCAGGGAATGCTACTTTGTACGGGAATGTATGTTTCATACTTTGAATAACATAACCATTATTTATGAAACCTCCTTTAACTTGGAATCTTATATTATAAGAACGAGATCCATTCACATTTCACACACTGATCGCTCTATCTCTAGAACCACAACACCTACAA
>NW_007458609.1:0-352 GCF_000475195.1 Diaphorina citri | reverse complement strand
TAAAAAAAAAAAAAAAAAAAAAAACATGAATCTCCAATAAACCCATATTTGGGTCTCTATACCGCGATCCCTAGTCCCTACCCACAAAAGTTCCTTTCTTTACATGTCCGTGAAATAGGCATGGACCTTGTTCCGAGAATTTCTAGCTTCACCGCAAATAATTTACGATTTATGTCTCCGTCTGGCCTGATTTATAGGCAGATTTTAGCGTAGGGTCACAAGAGTTACAGGACACAAGGGGTTACAGGGTTAGAGACAGGAAAGCTATAACATTATATTAATCCCCCCAAAAAATACCACTTCGTGGCATAAAAAAGACCCCGCCAAGTCGTTCCTCCCAAAATAAATCAAG
>NW_007458608.1:0-352 GCF_000475195.1 Diaphorina citri | reverse complement strand
TGCCGATCCCTGTTTAACGTCCCCCCAGCCAGACAAAGAATAATACTATATTAATTTATTATTTTTTGCTCGATGATTTTTTTTATAGGTTTGACAGGGGAAATTGTAAAGACTCGTTCCCACTTGTCACTCGGAAAAAAATCGTGTCGTTTGTAATGGGAACACTCATTTAAATTACATTGCCTACAGGACATTCGGAAAAAAAAATCGTATGAAAATCACGACAAATGGGAACGGGGATCTTAATTTACCCCACGACCTGATTATTTGATAATAATAATAATAATAATATTGAAGTTTATTTTATGTCACATTAACAATAAAATGTTCCTTTGGAATAAATCCCTTTAAG
>NW_007458607.1:0-352 GCF_000475195.1 Diaphorina citri | reverse complement strand
TTTTTTTTTTTTTTTTTTTTTTTTTCATTTTCCCCAATTAGGTATTTGTCTTTGAGCTGTACGTGTAGAACTACTACTACCTATTCAAAATTTCACATCGTTTCTATTCCAAGATTTGATTTCCTCTTCAATATTTTGTGCTATCCCTTCTCGAAATCCCTTGCAACTCGCTAGAATGTTGATGTGGGTATCAGAAATCAGATTTTTTTCCCCCACGATTTTTTCGCCGTAGGTATTTCTATACAAATTCATATCTTTTTTTTTCTGTTCTATTTTTATATTTTAACTCTTCCTCTTTATTATCCTCTCTCTCTCTCTCTCTCTCTCTCTCTCTCTCTCTCTCTCTCTCTCT
>NW_007458606.1:0-352 GCF_000475195.1 Diaphorina citri | reverse complement strand
TTTTGCCAGCAACACGTAATTCACTCGGTACTAGTTGGTACCTAGTGACTTCTTCCTCTTCTTCTTTTAATAGTTGTTCCGTCCAATTTACTTTCTTTTTCTTCTTCTTTTAATAGTTGTTCCGTCCAATTTACTTCCTTTTTGTCCTTCTTCTCTTCCTCCTCCTCTTCTTCTTCTTTTAATAACTTGTAGGTACATAGAGAGTTGCTCTACTCCGAATTTCTTTCTCTCCCTCCCCTACTTCTTTTTACTTCTCCTTTTTCTTCTTTTTTCTTCCCCTCTTTCTCTATCTCTTCCTCTTCGGCTTTTACATGATATTCTTCTAATTTTCATCCTTCTAGTTCTTCTTTTC
>NW_007458605.1:0-352 GCF_000475195.1 Diaphorina citri | reverse complement strand
CGAATACAATAGTCCGTCCCTTATACCTTTTTATTACTATTGTAATAATAAAGGAAGGACGGACTAAAAAGGAATTTTCAATTGTGTTAAGCATAGGTACTTACTTAAATGCTTGTCACAAATATCGTTCCCCACACCTAGATAAATTTTATGACTTGACTTGGACTCGAACCACCAACCTCCAGATCCAAAGTCCAACGCGTTAACAACAATTTCACCACGGTGAACACAATTCTAAAGGGACATGGGATTTTGTCAGCAAGAGGGGCGGGGGAAAGTCGACGATTCTTGTATCACAGCACATTGTAACAACTTTCACACGAGTCTATGTAAGATGTTTGTTTCCTAATGA
>NW_007458604.1:0-352 GCF_000475195.1 Diaphorina citri | reverse complement strand
ATGTATACGAACAAAATGGCGGCCTTTTTTTCAAAATGGCGGCCAAAAAAGGGGGTTTTTTGAGAATATCTCGTTTCCAATAAAAGTTTTCTAATAACAATAAATTAGAAAGTTGTTTGTCTTTTTATTTTCTACATTTTATGCATTTACACTTTTTCTCTAGGATGTACCGTAATCCCGTACCGTAATGATTTTTCCAATATGGCGGCTAAAAAGAGCTTTTGTGACAATATCTCGTCTCCGGTTATTTTTTTCGAGAAACAATGAATTAAAGAGTTGTTTGTATTTTTGTTTTCTACATTTTATACATTTACACTTTTCTTCTAGGATGTACCGTAATCCCGTACCGTAA
>NW_007458603.1:0-352 GCF_000475195.1 Diaphorina citri | reverse complement strand
AACCCGAGTTCAGTGAGAAATTGGACTTCAAATTATGGTGCATGCGGTTCTGAAAACAATTTGGATTCCCTCATTTCTTTCTCGGCTATTGCGTAGGATCTCTGTTGGTAGCTGGAAAGTTGCTATGGCCTATGGCTGCTAGCGAGTTGATGCTTTTGATGAAAGTGAGTTTTTGCAGCTTGCCGATTTTACATTTAGAATAGAATATAGAATATACCTTGTTTATCCTGCTGGGATAGGACTGAAAAGTCCCTTTACCCCGGCAGTCTGACCAAGGTCTGTCTGTCCGTCTATTTGCTTCCATGATACATCTCTCGAAGAGTCCTTTCCTTGTTTTATTAAGAAAATATCA
>NW_007458602.1:0-352 GCF_000475195.1 Diaphorina citri | reverse complement strand
TGGGATGGCTTTGGATGGTTGAATGGATGATATGTGAAATGGGTGACCCGAAAGTCGGTGTTTTCCTATTTTGGTCGGGCTTCAGTTTTCCATTTCACACAGCCTAGAAACAGGAACCCTGTCAGAATGGTTAGACTATTCTGACAGGAGGAAGCTGACTCTGCTTAGTAACATGTACGATTATGATTTTTGTTGCAAATTTTAATGCAACGATGCTAAAAGCTGAAGCAAAGCCGTACACCCACTAGAATTTGATTGACGACTTTATCTAATACCCCGGACTTTATATATAAAATTCAGATTGAACTCAGAACGAAGTCCCTTTACGCTAAAGTCTAGAATATTTAGATAA
>NW_007458601.1:0-352 GCF_000475195.1 Diaphorina citri | reverse complement strand
ACACTCGCATTTGACGACTATTTTTGAGGAATTTAAAGTGTAGGAAATTAAAATAGTGTTGGGTGTTTTACTGATTATCAAATTAGTGGATGTGCCCTCAGCTCCAAACCTAAGAGTGGATGTGTCATTAACGATGAGTGGATCTCCTAATAGTGGATCTCCAAAATAATATCATATTGGTGGGTTTCTCGCACAGTATTAATTTCACATAAAACCTAACATAATTCTTAGATTGTCCAGTTTGGGTTTGTGGATCTAATTCATATTTCTAAGCCACCACATTTCTACACCCATCTTAAAATAATTCACGGGTTTCTTCATTTTTACTTCTTTTATACTTTTTTATTCAAGC
>NW_007458600.1:0-352 GCF_000475195.1 Diaphorina citri | reverse complement strand
AAATGTTATTAAGTTATTTTTTCTTCTTTCTAAGAGGAGAAGTGTAACAACGCTTTATCGTCCCTAATGCGAAGAGAGGAAGACAGGATAGGAGGAAACCAGTGGCCGCCCCTTGCGGAAGTCAATACCGCGAGCTATAGGCCCACTTTCCAAGAAGCCAACTGATTGGAGTTTTTAAGTTTTAACTCAAAGCTAAAAAAAAAGCAGTTATACAGTGACGTAGGTAATGACTTGAAAAGGCTTTCATCAAATCCTGTATTACCATTGACAAAATATAATGTCTCTATAAATACCTATTCAAGAATATAATGATGATGGTAGAGGGGCAGGGGGTGATGGTGATATGCAACAT
>NW_007458599.1:0-352 GCF_000475195.1 Diaphorina citri | reverse complement strand
TTTTTTTCAACAACACAAGTGTGAGTAGTCGAGAAAAAACATCAAATATTTCAGCAAATTAGGAGATTCTAGTGGTACCTTTGCTTTCTATTCAGAAGGCCTCGGGTTTGACTCCCGAACACGACCAATATTTGCGTTTTTGACCTTTATCATTCATGAAGAATAACATTCGATTGTAATACCCATGATGTCAATAAGGTTACTTTTTGATGGCTCGTGTTGAAAGAGCCTTTACATTAAATGTCAAAGAAAATGTCATTTTCTGTGTTCAGCTTTGTGACTTTGACTCGGACCCACAACCTCCAGATCCGAAGTCCACAGCGTCAACCAGTTTTTTACTTTCCTTTTCCTA
>NW_007458598.1:0-352 GCF_000475195.1 Diaphorina citri | reverse complement strand
ATTTTGCAATGGTTTGTCTGAAATTTGAGATTTTCCATTTTTTAAAAGGGTTTTCCGGAGTTTTCCGGAAAACGGTTTGGGATAAAGACAAACGGTTTTGACAGGTTTGTTCTACTCATCAAGAGCTATCTAAATATGGGCTGGCCGGTAATTATTTTGCATCGGTTTGTCCGGAAATTGAGATTTTCCATTTTTACAAAGGGTTTTCCCGGTCTGGCCGGTAAAAATTTGTCAACGGTTTGTCTGGAAAATTGAGATTTTCCTTTATTCAAAAAAAAAAAAAAAAAAACGGTTTGGGATAAAGACAAACGGTTTTCACAGGTTTGTTCTTCTCATTAAGAACTATTTAAAA
>NW_007458597.1:0-352 GCF_000475195.1 Diaphorina citri | reverse complement strand
GGAGCTTTAAGCTCTTTTAATCCAAGCTTACGTCCTTTCACTACACAGGGCTTGTGGCTTGTAAGTAACCACAGATCAATTCCCCCATCCGTGGCATAAGCATTGCTTTTAACGGATGGGTATTAAGGAGCACTCCCCCAAGTCAAAACAGTTGACGGTACCATTAATATGTTCTGTTAAAATTTTCTAAATTTTTTGGGGCACGGTTGGTCCAGTGGTCCCGGGTTCGAATCCCACCATCGACAAAAATTTATACTCATTTTTCGATTGCAATATATTCAACGGGTTACTTTCTGGTGTTCTCGTGTTGACCCAGCACCTAAATGGGAAGTATTGTGTCTCTTCTCGCCCA
>NW_007458596.1:0-353 GCF_000475195.1 Diaphorina citri | reverse complement strand
ATAGGTCGTCGCGACAAATTTCGAGATCAGAGCTCATTTGTGTGAGAAAATGTGAAAAAAAATCCCCCAAAAACCAGTCTTTTGGCTTTATGGTTTTCTGGACAAAATTTGCACCACCATTTTCGTGATCCTGGTAAAAAGACCTTTAATTTGATATGTTTTGGCTTTTTGGTTTTCTGGACAAAATTTGCACCACCACTTTCGTGTTCCTGGTAAAAAGACCTTTAATTTGATATAGAGGTCGACCAGGTTTGGATAAGTCCTTCTATGGGCACAGACCGACCGACAGACGGACAGACAGATGACACCGAAGCGAATACAATAGTCCGTCCCTTATACCTTTTTATTACTAA
>NW_007458595.1:0-353 GCF_000475195.1 Diaphorina citri | reverse complement strand
AATAAGACGTCCCAAAGTAAAGTTTACATACCTGCTGACCTTCGCAAAAAGGAATACCACATTTTAACAATAAAATCGTTTGTACAGCCAGCCGAGCGTAACAGTTCCAGTCCAGGAAATTCCAGGAGGCGAAAAGCGAACAAAATCTTACCCCCCGAGTTAAGTTGTGTGATGTGTGCTTTCCAATTTAGAAAATCAGATATTACCAAACAAATTATTAAAGTTGTGGTAACAAATGTAAAGAAAATGTTAACTAGGCAACAAATTGCAACAAAGTCTTGCAACAAATTCAAAAACAAATACAATTTTTCTAAACTGGATCTATTTATTTAGGTTTTCATCCACACAGATTT
>NW_007458594.1:0-353 GCF_000475195.1 Diaphorina citri | reverse complement strand
CTCACTGAAGTTAAACAAAGTTGCCCGTGGTTGGTAAACGAATGGGTGACCATCTGGGTAAGTGATACGGTCTTCTCCGATCCCTCTCAGGCTGGGCGAGGTTAACGTGAGGAGATGGGTAGTTTGTCGCCGAATAGGGGATAAAACCCCATTGTAAGAAGACCTCAGCTGTTAAAATCAACATAAACACGTATAACCATTCCGGCAGCCCGAGTCCAGGGAATAATCTTTCCAAGATCGAAGGCCAGTTGATCCTTTCGAAGGCCTTTCCAAGATCGAAGGCCTTTCTAGAGATACGCTTAATAAATCAACAAAATTGTTGTTCTCTCCCCCCAGTTACAATTCAACGAGGG
>NW_007458593.1:0-353 GCF_000475195.1 Diaphorina citri | reverse complement strand
CTATATTGTTTTTCAGTGTTTGCCTATAAAAAGCGCGGATGTCGTTTTGAATTATTGATTATTTTATTTATTTATTTACAAAAACATCATACACATACAATATATAATGAAAATGCTCGAGCATCAGCAAATGCTCGAGCATTTTGTTCCACGACTTCAGGCACACGTTTGGCTAATATTCGGGTCTACAGTTTATCATAATAATATGTATGTAGCTGGTAGACCTGAAATGTTATCCATTTAAATTTAATAGACGCCTATCAGGGCTAAATATAATGTGTTATCATTTTTAGAGGTGTAAAAAGTTGGGTGTGTTATAATTAACTAACCCTTATGTAAGCCCTAAAGAGACA
>NW_007458592.1:0-353 GCF_000475195.1 Diaphorina citri | reverse complement strand
CAATTTTGATGGTTTTTCAATTTTGACGTCTTCATGAATTTAAATTCTAGTAGAGGAGTTTATTTGGTATGATGATATATTTGCCGTGGAATTTTGATGGTTTTAAGATTTTGTTTTGAAGGCTCCGTGAATTTAGATTCTTGTAAGTAGTGAGGTTTCTTCGGTATGTCATGTCTTTTCCGTAGAATTTTGAGGGGTTTTCAATTTTCTTTTGATGTCGCGAATTGTGACTTTTGTGTAGTTTCATTTGAGTGATATCTTTTTGGGCATTCTAATTGTTTCTAGACGAGTGAGGAATTTTGAAATATTTCTTAAATTTCTATACGTGTTGTGTGGCATTATTTAGAGTTATT
>NW_007458591.1:0-353 GCF_000475195.1 Diaphorina citri | reverse complement strand
TCCTCCTCCTCCTTCTTCTTCTTTCTTTCCATTACTCTTCCTACTTCTTCTCAACCCACTACTCTTCCTACTCCTTCTGTTACTTTACTCCGTATTTCTCTTTCTTCTCATTCTCTATTTCTCTTTCCTTTCCTCCTCGTACTACTTATTTTTGTTACTCTTCGTGATCTATAGTCGTCGTCGTCGTTTTCCATTTTTAGCCCGTCCTTCCTTTTTCTCGCTCTCTTCTTTCCCTTCTATTTAAGTCAATTCACTCACCCTTTTTCTTCTTCTTCTTCTTCTTCTTCTTAGCTCTTTTTCTCTTCCTTTTCTTCCATTTTATTCTCAGTTCTCGTTTTCATTCTTATGCGACT
>NW_007458590.1:0-353 GCF_000475195.1 Diaphorina citri | reverse complement strand
TACAGGCCCATCACATGTCTATCTGTTATCTACAAACTGCTAACGTCAATACTGAAAACAAAAATATACAACCACCTAGCAGATAAAAACCTATTACCAATCGAACAAAAAGGGGGACTATCAGGATCAATGGGATGCAAGGATCACTTACTCATCAACAAACAAATAACAGAAGATAGCAAAAAGAACAAGAAAACACTAAGTATGGCCTGGATAGACTATCAAAAAGCTTATGACAGTATACCCCACGAATGGATAATAAACACCCTGGAGATGTACAAGATCACACCCAGAATCATAGAACTCCTCAAACACTTAATGGGAAAGTGGAAAACGAAAGTAACGATACAAAC
>NW_007458589.1:0-353 GCF_000475195.1 Diaphorina citri | reverse complement strand
TGAAAATTTGGACCGATTGCAATACTTTCATTACTAGTATAGCTCCGCTATACTGTAGTAATAGAAAGTAAAAAATGTCATACCTAAGTGGGTCTCGATCTTGCAACCTCCACCTTGCTAGCCATATATAAATATAAGGTGGTACGTAAAAATCTCTGAAAATTTCAAGTGGTACGTGTTTACTAAAAGGTTGAGAACCCCTGGAATAGATTATACCTTGTTTATTCTGCTCGAATGAGACTAAAAAGTCCCTTTACACCAGCAGTCTAAACAAGGTCTCGTTTTTAGTCCGTCCTTCCTTTATTATTACAATAGTAATAAAAAGGTATAAGGGACGGACTATTGTATTCGCT
>NW_007458588.1:0-353 GCF_000475195.1 Diaphorina citri | reverse complement strand
TATATCACAATTTTGGTGCTCACTGCAGCAATGTAGGACTTTCCAAATATCTCAATAATACTAAACAATCCAATGTTCACCTAGCATCCTGGCACCGGTTGCTGTGTGCATTTATATTGCATAGCTACACATATTCCTCACAAGGCTGAGTGGGCCCTGCAAGCCTGCAACAGTCAGAATTATTTGCATGATACATTTTTTTTTTTACCCCGCCGGGAATCGAACCCGGGTCTACCGCGTGCAAGGCGAGTACAGTGACCACTACGCCATAGGAGCTGACATGAGAATAGTGATTATTGATTAACCTTTTCAACATGGTGAGAGCCCATCCATCCACAGCAATATCTTGAGTC
>NW_007458587.1:0-353 GCF_000475195.1 Diaphorina citri | reverse complement strand
GTAGGTACAGGAAAATCCTCGTATCATCTCAATACCGAGATGATAAACCCCAGCATTAATAGATTGTACAGGAATCGGGAGTCCGTTCCCTGCCACCTAGCCTGAATAAAGCACTCCTACATCAACAGCTGAAGGAAGTTTTATTACAGGCCGTATCATTACCTTCGTTATCCATATGAGAGCTTTTATCAGGTTTATATCTACGTGCGATAAAGTACGGCTTTTACATTTACAACGAGCTGTAGAAGGGGATTTTTTTACTATCTCCTACCAGCCCTAACCTACACACCTACATGGGTATCTATAATAGTCATATGGGAAAGCATTATGTTCTAATTTAAGTGCAAGTATAA
>NW_007458586.1:0-353 GCF_000475195.1 Diaphorina citri | reverse complement strand
TCAGGCAAATTTTTCCGTCATCTTCTGACTTTTTAATTTTGGGGCTTAGCTTATTTCGAAATACCAACGTTCAACTTTTAAATCCTTTCTAATACGTACTGGAATATTCGTATCTGTACAAATGTAAGTAGGTAACTATGCTAATGGTTCAGTTTCTTAAAGAAAAGACAGGTAGAGACGTAGAAAGATCTGTAACGACGGAGGTCTTATCGTCTCGAAATTGAAGAGAGAAGAAGGACAGCATAGAAGGGAATTGAAACCGGGAACTAGATTTGTATGAGCTTAACCTGACCTATAGGGCTGTTTGCCCCTAGATTTAAGCCTCGGAGTGGACTTTTTGTGTATGACCCGCG
>NW_007458585.1:0-353 GCF_000475195.1 Diaphorina citri | reverse complement strand
CATCTCACATGTGCCAACCAGGTATGAAAATTTGCAATTCTCAAGTATTCTTTCTTTTGTATCGCCCATCTGATGAGTAACATACTACAGGATGGGCATGCTACAACACACATGTGTCTAATGTAGCAGTTGTTTCATTGCTACGAAATAAAAACGGCGGTGAAACACTCATCTTAATATAAAAATAATAATAAAGTGGACCCTTTTTTCGATTTGGACGATTTTCAGAGGGTGGGTTACTTTCTGGGGTTCTTTTGTTGATTCAATGATACAGTACCTAAATGAGAAGTACCTATTGTGTCTCTTCTCGCCCATCTCATGAGGACAATATGATGGGATGATTGTGATGAGCA
>NW_007458584.1:0-353 GCF_000475195.1 Diaphorina citri | reverse complement strand
TTCTACCAACTTTTTTTTTTCAAATAAAATGTTTTCATTTATGTGCAAACAGAGGGTTTTTTTTTCTCCCTATCAAAAAGGCTTTTTAGAGATTTTTTTCCCTCTCGGTGTGCATGGACATGTAGAAAGATGATGATAGGTAATTGAATTACCTTGCTTTATTCCGTGCTTCATATTCACATGCAAATGTTTCATTTGATCCCTCCGTATAACATACTGCTTCCCTTTTTCTCCCCTCTACTTTCCTCTTTGCCTCCTCTCCCTCTCTTTCAATGCTTTTGCTCTACCTATCTTCTATTTCACCTCTTTCACCTCCTTCTTCTTCTCATGCTTCTCCATCATCTTCTCCTCTT
>NW_007458583.1:0-353 GCF_000475195.1 Diaphorina citri | reverse complement strand
GGGAAGAGAAAAGCGATTATTGGTTAGGTTTATATTAGACATTCCATGTATTAACTTAATTTCCTACCGTTTATATTATTTTTGATACTTGTATTGTCTTCACTCGACTCGAGTTTCGCCTATTTTTTAGGCTTCTTCATGGAAACAGTTCCCATGGGAAAAGTAGGCGAAGCTCGAGTCGGGTGAAGACGATAAAAGTAGGTATCCAAAATAATATAAACGGTAAGAAATAAGGGAAGAGAAAAGATGAATTCATTTTTCTTTCAATATGAATAGTTTTAGTTTAGTTTCAATCGTTTACTTACATCACGCCTTTGTAGTCGAAATCATGAATTTTACTTTTGACGGCAACC
>NW_007458582.1:0-353 GCF_000475195.1 Diaphorina citri | reverse complement strand
GATACAATCCACATGTATGATGTGTTATGCCGTTTTGCATAACCTAAATAACATCCGACCGTTTAAACCAGGGGGAAACACAAATAAATTAAAGAGAAAGAAAAAGAAGGAGGAGGAAGAGAGGAAGAAGATGAAGAAGAAGAGGAGGAGGGGGAGAAGAAGAAGAAAAATAAGAAAAAGAAGGAGGAGGAAGAGAGGAAGAAGATGAAGAAGAGGAGGAGGAGGGGGAGAAGAAGAAGAAAAATAAGAAAAAGAAGGAGGAGGAAGAGAGGAAGAAGATGAAGAAGACGAAGAAGAGGAGGAGGAGGGGGAGAAGAAGAAGAAAAATAAGAAGGAGAAGGAGGAGGTAGAGA
>NW_007458581.1:0-353 GCF_000475195.1 Diaphorina citri | reverse complement strand
AAAAAAAAAAAAAAAAAAAAAAAAAATGTACTCCTTGTAGGCCTGTAGTCTCTGTTTTTCGATGGCAAATATGTACTTCAACGGGTTACTTTCTGGTGTTCTCTCGTGTTGATTGAAAGCCTAAATTGGGAATTACCTATTGCGTCTCTTTCTGTCCATCTGTTGAGAGTTGAGAGGCATACTACGGGATGGGCATTCTACAACAAACATAATTATTCTACTAGTACTGGTATTTATAAAACAGAAGTGTTGGGGGTCCTTTGAATTTTGAACCCTGTATATTTCTTAAAATCACTCTCTTCCTCTCTCTCTCTCTCTCTCTCTCTCTCTCTCTCTCTTCTTTTCTTCCCTCT
>NW_007458580.1:0-353 GCF_000475195.1 Diaphorina citri | reverse complement strand
GTCAGTTTTTGATGCCAAAACACGTTTTGAGGTCCCTAGAGCCTAAATCCAAAGTTTCAGCCATTGGTCCGTGTTTGTATCTCTCCTGTCTGTAAACAAAATATCTCGAGAACGGTAAGAGCTAGAGACTTGAAATTTGGTATGTATCTTTCAAATGTGACAAGAATGCGACACACAAAATATCTCGAAACGGTAAGAGCTAGCGACTTGAAATTTGGTATGTAGCTGTCAAATGTGACAAGGATGCGACACGAAACTTTTGGTTAAGATAGGTACATTGGTTGGCGGCATTTTACCGCTTTTTGGTGGTTTTCGGTCTAGTTTAACAATATCTCGGGAACGGTATGAGCTAG
>NW_007458579.1:0-353 GCF_000475195.1 Diaphorina citri | reverse complement strand
CTTAGCGTAATGCTTCTTATTGATAAAATTATTTGGTTGAATGTACAATAAATGTGCAACCTTTGATTTCACATAATTCCTCTGTTTCCTCTTATGTCCTAGCATAGTCTAACAATACAAAATTTAGCCCATGAGGTTGTGTTTATGTATCAGGTTAGGCTTGCTAGGACAGAAAAAAACAGAGGGGGGGAGGGGAGGATCAATTCAAGCCTACCTACTACAGAACCACAACCTAAAGCACATGCATATAAATTTATGGGTATGAACAAATAACCCTTATTTTTACCCCGTTGCAAAATTACCAAAAATCACATCATAGGTACCTATAACTTCAACTTTTATACGAAAGACCC
>NW_007458578.1:0-353 GCF_000475195.1 Diaphorina citri | reverse complement strand
GTAGATAATATTGAAACTTTTCAATCCATTTCAAGAACTTTTATTTCTCTTAATCCAAGTTTTTTTTTCTGCAAATAATCAAAACATTAAAACGTTTCATGTTTTAATTAAAACAGCATAATTGTCATTTTCATTAGAACTGGAAGAAAAAAAGGGAAAAAACTTTGGATTCAAGTTTTTTTTCGAAAGAATTGGAAAAAGTTTAATTCAAGTAGAAAGTTTAGAATTAACTAGGCCCGCCCAGTGTACGAGTGTTTTGGAAATGAAAAGAGCTTGAGCTTCAGTTCTTAAAGAGATAATTAGGTACAGAGGTCCAGAGAACTGTAGAACTCACTCAAGAAAATTTCTATGGT
>NW_007458577.1:0-353 GCF_000475195.1 Diaphorina citri | reverse complement strand
ATTTTCATTTTACGTTACAACCTTCTTGTTTCTCAACCCATTATCAGAGGTTCATCATCATACTTCTTTTCTTCTTCTACTTATTCTTTCTCGTTCTTCTTCTTCTTCTTTTTCTTCTTCTTCTATCTTGTTCTTTCTCTTTTTCTTCTCCTCCTTCTCCTTCTTCTTCTGTCTTGTTCAATCATACTTCTTCTTGTGGTTCTTGTTCTTCTTATACTTCTTCTCCTCCTCTCTTTCTTTTCCTTTTTCCTTTTGAACACAAAGTTTCTCTTTAAAATATTAGTCGTGACTCGACCCTAAGTAGCGTGGATAACAATTTTCTTTTAGACATGGTTTGTGTGTCCTTTTATTTT
>NW_007458576.1:0-353 GCF_000475195.1 Diaphorina citri | reverse complement strand
ACCTATCTGGAAAAAAAAGGAAGACAAAAATGTTCTTACCACCCTTTAAAAATACCGTCACATAATTTAATATTGGGTGTCTCCCACCTTTTAACTGGGGGTACACGGGTTCGATTTTTGTGAAACCATGAATTTGTGAAGGTTTCTCTTTAGCAAGTTCCTTGTAGCTTTTTATAATGTTTTTGAAAAACGACTTTAATCCTTCAGTTATTGGGTTGGTCCAGTGACTAATACAACCGACCAAATTTCTCTTGAAAAAAAGTTGAACTAGTTGTACATTTTCATTGATATTAGGCCCATCTTTTTACACCTATCTGATAAGTAAGTAATCAGAAGATTGCGTAAACCGTTGT
>NW_007458575.1:0-353 GCF_000475195.1 Diaphorina citri | reverse complement strand
TCATTTCCCCGGAGCTTTAATAAACCAAACTCATATCACAGCAGCTTCTAGAAACCAAACTCATTTCCCCGGAGCTTTTGGAAACCAAACTCATATCACAGCAGCTTCTAGAAACCAAACTCATTTCCCCGGAGCTTCTATAAACCAAACTCATATCCCCGGAGCTTTTAGAAACCAAACTCATATCACCGTAGCTTCTAGAAACCAAACTTATATCACCGTAGCTTCTAGAAACCAAACTCATTTCCCCGGAGCTTCTAGAAACCAAACTCATATCCCCGGAGCTTTAATAAACCAAACTCATATCACAGCAGCTTCTAGAAACCAAACTCATTTCCCCGGAGCTTTAATAA
>NW_007458574.1:0-353 GCF_000475195.1 Diaphorina citri | reverse complement strand
AGTTCTTTATTATGACACGAAATATGTATGTTTCATTGATGTACAGTTAAACATGCATTATATGTAGTTGTTTTAGTCTCTTTACTTTGATGGACTTATAAATGGCATACAAAATCAGCATAATTTTAGTTTTGTTAGAGGCACCTCCACCAATTTGATATCCGTATTAGTGGAGATGCCGAAATCTATTCCAACTCATCTGTTAAGCTAAGACACATTGTCATTCCTTAATTTCTTTTTATAGAGCGGTCCTTTGATTTGGCCAGATTAACCTTAAAAGAGGTTCATTTAGTAAAATAACGGTATTCGAAAGCCCCGTTTCTAGCAAGACTTGTCACTGTTCTTTCCTATGC
>NW_007458573.1:0-353 GCF_000475195.1 Diaphorina citri | reverse complement strand
AGGAGATCTTGGACTCCATTCAGGCCGAATTGAGGTCGGGCAATTTGGACACATTTGAAAATGGTGAGTTTAGTATACCGATTTTTTCTTCTTTTTTTTTCCAAGAGATTTGATAAAGGGAACTGCAACTGCTAAGGTCTTATCGTCCCGAAATCGAGAGAAGGAAGACAGGATAGGAGAAAGCCAACCGTTCCGAGAACGAACATTATCCATTCAGGATAAAATCTGCCCTGGATGGGAATTGCGAGGGTCGATGGTCCAGTGTTAAGACTATGATAATAATAATAGTGCTTATTTATACTGCTCGCATAGAACTGAAAAGTCCCTTTACTCCAGCAGTAGGCTACTACTAT
>NW_007458572.1:0-353 GCF_000475195.1 Diaphorina citri | reverse complement strand
CATACAACCACAATTTAGCTGATGAGAGCATACTGTTCTAATGCCTGAGGCATTCTTTTATTCTATTTCTTCTGATAATTTCCCAAGTCGAAATCTGAAAATTTGGCAGAGATATTTGAAATTTCATTGGCAAATCGTATCCACCTGCCTATACTCGTAGGGTGTGCAACAGTTTCTTAAAAACAAGAACCTTAGTGAGAGTTGATAGCGAGCGCTTACTAAGATATCAGATCACTTGAGAAACGAGATTTCGAGAGGAAACTACAACGAACTCAGTTTGATAGACCTTGTAAATTGAGCTTCATTACGAGTAGAGCATCGTGTAATTTATCAGATGTCCTGGTGGTTTCTTT
>NW_007458571.1:0-353 GCF_000475195.1 Diaphorina citri | reverse complement strand
TTTTTTTTTTTTTTTTTTTTTTTTTTTTTTTTTTTTTTTTAAGGGTTGGATTTAGGGTGGATGATGTCTGCATACAGCTACAAAATAGGACAAAAAAGTCTCCTTTGGACTAGGACTATTTACATAAATAACAAATTCCCCACTTCCGCATCAGGATGCTCTTGAATCGTTGCTTCATAAATTGAGATTCACACTCTGGAAAAATCTGGTAAACATCTAAAAATACTCGTACACACTCTGCGACGCAAGATGACGGGAAGATCAGATTGAAAAATCATACCTACGTGTGGACGTAAAACTGTTTTTTTTTTTTTTTTTTTTTTTTTTTTTTTTTTTTTTTTAAAAATTTTTTT
>NW_007458570.1:0-353 GCF_000475195.1 Diaphorina citri | reverse complement strand
TTTATTATTATTACTTTCTTTTTTAATTGGAAAGACAAGATTTAGGGACTTGAACTTTCTTTCTGTTCCGAATTCAAGGTAACGATGAGAAAGTATTGGAAGTGGTCCACGAAACAACGTAGGAGAAGACGAAGGAGAGGAAGGAGGATTAGAAGAAGAAGAAGGAGGAGGAGGAGAAGAAGAAGAGGAAGGAGGAGAAGAAGAAGGAGAAAAGGAAAAGAAGAAGAAGAAGAGGAAGGAGGAGCAGAAGAAGAAAAGATTGATATGGGTTAGAAGTTAGAATGGAAGGTGAGAGGTTTGTATCTACCTTGGTGGTAAAGTGCTTAAGAGGCTCGCCTAATAAACAGGAGATC
>NW_007458569.1:0-353 GCF_000475195.1 Diaphorina citri | reverse complement strand
ATAAATGAAAAAAATAAAAATATAAAAAAATAGGCTTAAAGCTGGATTCCCCACTTTATGTTCAAAGTCTTAATCCAGTCATAGTGTGTTCAACCAGTGATCGAATATATGAGGTAGGTACAGGTTAAACATACAGCATGAACACACTCATTTAAAAGGCTATTGGAATTTTTGACTGTTCATTGGTGTGCTGTGACCATGCTGGGCTCAAGTCCTTGACAAGTAGGTACTATTTTTTCCTCAGTTCATGAGATTGTTGCTCTTTTAGTGATTAATCCATCTTCTACAGCCATTTCAGTCTTTATTGTACTACTAGAAGGTGATGATGTACAGATGTACTTACATAGGATATG
>NW_007458568.1:0-353 GCF_000475195.1 Diaphorina citri | reverse complement strand
GAGAAAGAATCCTCTACTAACATTACAATCTCGTGTTGTTTACTTTGATCCGGAACATTCATGAGGGGTGCATTGTACCTACATATAAATGCTTCTATGTGTATGCTCCTATGGTCAGCGGATTTTAGACTTGACGTTCCTGTGAGGCAATCATATTGTCGTTAAAAAGATCGTAGGTATTTGAAGATTCGAGAAAATGTATAAAGTTGATGCATTTTTCGTAATACATACATTCTTTGTAGAGGTGTATAAATATCAATGGCATCAAGGTCATGTGTTAGGATAATGATAAAGCCAGAAATATCCTGTTATAAGTAGGAATTCATTCAGGATTTTCCCCAAGGACAATGTAA
>NW_007458567.1:0-353 GCF_000475195.1 Diaphorina citri | reverse complement strand
TGACCTTTTTATGTAAATTTCCCAAAATAAACTAACTTTTTAATTTTCAAAACAAAGTAGGAATTCTGGAAAAAAAAAACTTCACACTTTAGGGGTCAAAGCATAAATTTTAGATACATAATCAAATTGTCCTTTCTGTTGAAACCTTTGTATCTCTGAACAGCCAACCATGGGATAACTTTTTAATGGACCCCGGAAGAACATCACAGTGTCAAAGTTCAGAAGTAAAATTTGAATTGGTTCCCCTCGCAATAAATTTGGACAAAGAATTCCATCAAAATTTACTTCCACATTTCATCAGACTTGCTCAGTTTGTGTGGAAAACCAAGACAGAAGCAACCAGGAAAGAAGAA
>NW_007458566.1:0-353 GCF_000475195.1 Diaphorina citri | reverse complement strand
TCAATCATAATTTATTATGGTAAACGTAGTGAATAAAGTGATTTCGACACATCCACTGACTAATGATTCAATGAAACATGAAAAAAAGTCATCTCCACTAAATAACAAAGGAGGAAATAATAAAATTACATTATCTACTTTCCTTATTAATAGGACAAGGGAAATTAAAAGGGATTTTGTCACATCCACTACCTACTGAATTACGAAAATGGCGTGGCTAAGTAGGTACGTAAAATGACCTGTTCACAACAAATCACTGAAGTTAAGAAAAGTCGTTTGTGGTTGGTAACCGTACCAGTGCCCATCTCAGCACCTTTAGTAAAATTCAGATCGTGTTCATCTCTACAGGAAGC
>NW_007458565.1:0-353 GCF_000475195.1 Diaphorina citri | reverse complement strand
GAACAAGTTTTCGCCAAATATAGACTTGACACAAGGTTACGCCAACCAGGCTGATCATAATTGACTTACGTAACGTTTTGCTGTGACAAGACTGGCGCATTTAGCACACAAACACGTAGTGTGTGTGAAACGCTACTTGGAAATAGCAGAAATCAACGTCAGCGTTTAGCCAATGTTGGAATTGACTTTAGAGGCAAATGAAGACAAGGTAACGTGTTGTGTGAGGAATTCGAAGACACAAGTGTTTTTGTTGAGGCCACGATAGGATGGTATGCATTTCAATTGGAATTGTATGGGAAACAAAATGATTGATCAACGTTTGTACATACTAGATACAAAATGGGTGTGAAATA
>NW_007458564.1:0-353 GCF_000475195.1 Diaphorina citri | reverse complement strand
CTTATCCTATAGGAAGGAAAGTAATTTCTAATTTTTTAACCTTCTTCATTGGGGATGTTTTTCGGTCCACTTTCTTCAATTTATTTTCAACATAAACAGTCACAATGTTTTCATTTTCAACAATCCAAGTTAAGACGACAATTACCTAATTTAAATAAAAAAACATGAACAGAAATATTATTTACAATAAAAATTACTTTACAAAACAAAAGTACAAAGAAGGGTACCTATATACCCCTCATTTGAACTTGGAAACCCCCCAAAAGAAATGTATGAAACAAAAAATAAACCATTATTTTCAAATCTTTACACCAAATTTCTATTTAACTGTACAAAACATTATTTACACACAA
>NW_007458563.1:0-353 GCF_000475195.1 Diaphorina citri | reverse complement strand
TAGATTCTGACGTGACTTAAACAGGAGGGCGTGGGTTCATTCCCAGCCGAGGTATGGAATTTCATCCTCAAAATAATTAGAGAATTTGACCACAATAATAGTAGTAGCCTACTGCTGGAGTAAAGGGACTTTTCAGTTCTATGCGAGTAGTATAAAAAAAACCATTATTATTATCATGAAGAAATATACTTGAAAACTATAACTAGTTCATATCTGGCGAAATAATAGAAAAAGCGTCAGGACTTACTGGAAAGCTTCGGACACCAGTTTGGCGTGGGTGGCCACATCGCCGCCAATTTTGTTGGACAAAGCAATGTAGGAGGCTAGTGGACCGGCCACTATATCTGAGAACG
>NW_007458562.1:0-353 GCF_000475195.1 Diaphorina citri | reverse complement strand
ATGTCCTAAGGTGCTAAAATTTTGTTTTATCATGTTATTTAACCCATAAAATAAATGTTGCTTAGACTGCTGGGGTAAAGGACTTTTTAGTCTCATTCGAGCAGGATAAACAAGGTACATAATATTCTATTCTATATTCTATTCTCTTCTCATCTATTCTATTCTATTCTATTATATTCTATTCTATTCTATTCTATTCTATTCTCTTCTCTTCTCTTCTCTTCTCTTTCTCCTATCCTGCCCTTCTTTCTCTCTTCGCTTTCGGGACGATAATGCCTTGGCAGTTACAGTTTCTTCTATCAAATAAATGCGTCTATCTATTGAAAGACCAGATGGGAACACCAGGCTGGGAG
>NW_007458561.1:0-353 GCF_000475195.1 Diaphorina citri | reverse complement strand
TGTACCTGTACCTTCTTGAAGCAATACGTCTTATTTTAAGTACCTATATTGAGGTGCTTTCTCTACATTTAATTTCAGTAAATTGATGTAGAGTAGAGGTATTAGTGTTACGAATAGAATGCACAGCTAAAATAATAGGGATACAATGTTACAATGGAAATAGGTACGTGTGTTTAAACTTTGCAGTTTCACGATAAAGGAAATGAGCTTGGTAAAAGAGGAAATAGATAGGTGGCAGAGGGAGGGAACGTGTTAAATTGAAATGGGAGGGAAAGGTTTAAGAATTAAGATGGGAGGGAGTGTGAAGTAAGATGAAAGAAAAGATATCCCTTATTATAAGAGCAAAAGGAAGC
>NW_007458560.1:0-353 GCF_000475195.1 Diaphorina citri | reverse complement strand
CCTCTTTTGACTCTCTTTCTTACTTACGGGATAGCAATGCAGGAAAAATACTTACAGGATTTTTCATTAACTTCTCTAATTTCAGTCTCTGATAGTCATAAGGGGTTTTGATCAATATTTTGGGCTTGTCTTCTGATTTATCAGGCTTTTTCTTTTCTTCCATTTTCCTATGTTAGGTGAGTACCAGGAGATAATGAAGTCTTTTAGGATTACTCTTCTTCCTGGAATTCCTGGTGCTTTTCCTTTTTCCTGGGATCTGGCACAGGGGAGCGTGTCAGTGTTGTTACGCTCGAGACTTGCAATTGTCGTACCAAACTGTTGAAAATGTCGTATTTTACACAAAATAGTCGTAC
>NW_007458559.1:0-353 GCF_000475195.1 Diaphorina citri | reverse complement strand
CGGGTTTTCGATGGAATGTCCGGGTTTTTGGAACCAAATGTCCTACTTTTTAAAAATTTGATCTGGAGACCCTAGGTACACGTTTCTCTCTGTCTGCCTCACGTTGGACCACCGTCTTCGTATCCCGACGGACGGTGTTGTACACTGTTGTATGTGTCTATACTTACTTACCTATAGGTTCGTCATTACTGGAGCCCATATTAGATTTTGTGAAATAATTGTGCATACCTAGGTATAATATTTTCATATGCAAATGCATAATGTGGCCAATTAGGCCAATTCCTGCATGTTTTGGGCATTTTTCAAAGAATTTGTTGTATTCAAATTTGATACATTTCCCTTAAAACCTGGCC
>NW_007458558.1:6974-10271 GCF_000475195.1 Diaphorina citri | reverse complement strand
GGACTAGAGGCAGCTAAAAAGCCCCACATGAGATACAGAAGAGAAGACATCTCAAAGTTCAGGACTCGCCTCAACGGTTGGAGTGAATTCCTATTTGGAAGAGAACCTTTCTATACGAAGTTTTGGTTTGGCAAGAAGCTGCACAACTTCTTCTCTGATATGAGAGTGGAGTATGGACGTTACCAATTGAGGAAAACCATCGATCGATTGAACAGGGAGGCAATGAAAAACAGACAACAGTAGACTAGCGTCTGGCTGTGGGACTCTAATCAGTTTCTGAGAGTGGTGTTGGTACTGTTCGTAAACGTAAGCGTCTTGTAGACGAAGCAGAATACATCTTGCAACAACCTACTGACATCTTCAATACACGAGCTAATGTCATAGAATTTAGTACCTAAAATCTTTCGCCGCTCCACTACAACGGTATCTTCTGAATCATAGCATTGGAAAAAATCACTCTCCCCTTGAAAAAAAAAAAAATAAAAAAAAATCAAAATTAAATAATTCCTACCCGAAAACATAATCCCATGCGTCTGACGTCTGACACAAAGCGTATTTCCCTTTCGGAATCTGAAACGATTTCCCCTCTTCTGAAACTCATTTCCCCTCTTTTAAGGAAAAATACAAAATTTTGTTTAACCACTAGGTGGCGTGGTAGCGCGTGTACTAAACCATTTGAAGTCCAAGATGGCGTCTTATGGCAAGTCAAGGTTGGGACTTGTCACAAGAGGGGACATCGTATCAGATCTGAAAAGAAAACAGACTCTGATGTACTTACCTGTGGGTGTGGTTATCTACCGGGTTGAGATGAGCTCGGACGAGGTGAGATAGGATGTTGTTTCTACAGTTTGCATTGGAGGTGGTAACTGAGCAAGGATAGCGTGGGAGTGTTGGGTTGTTGGGTATTTTTTCTAACCCTCTGTCCGGGGCAGCCATGTTTAAAATTTCTTTTTATATATAATATATATTTTTTTTTTTGCTTTGTAATATCTAATATAAATGAAAAGTATAATATAAAGTGCAAACTCGAGGTAAAAAGTGAAAAATGAATTCAGATTGTATACAAAACAAGTTGCGGAAAAATCAAAATTTCGAAGTTCCCGCAACTTTACACACTCATGAAGGCTGTGTTAAGTTACCACATCATTTTCCACAGCCAAGAAGGATGGGAATGGGCCTATCTCAACCCAATAAATAAACCACCCCTGTAAACCATAACTGTGTACACACAGCGTGACGCCGTTCGATCGATTAGGTGAAATTGGATATCGCGAGGCAGTGTACCGTTTCAGTCGACTCAATCGACGGGTCCACTACTAGGGTGTAAAATGAGTTTGGCAAATATATGATTAAATCTCAGTATCGATACTATGACATAGAGAAGTATATATATGATATACTATCTCTGTTTTTTTTTGTGTTTTCGATATATACGTGCAACATCCTATCATATCATCTTTTTTATTTTTTTTTGTAGTTTTAAAGAGTGAGTGTTCCACCAGCCGTTTTATTGTAGCAATACAACTGAAAACATTAGACGCATGGTGGCTGTGTCGTAGCATCGCCCATCCCGCTAGAATGCTCTTCATCGGATGGCGAGGAAGAGACACAAACTTTCACATTAGGGTGCTGGCGTCCAACACGAGAACAAACAGAAAGCAACCCGTTGAAATATATTCATCGAAAAAACGATACACTATTCTTATGTCGATGGTGGGATTTACGAACCCGGGACGGCTCTGCATGGCAAGGCAAACCGTTACCGCTGTACGCTGACAACCGTGCCCGACCCGACAACTTATGGGATACTCCTTGCAGATTTTCACAGTCGGTTTCGCTTTCCAGCTAATAAATTGGGCCTCACTCTTTGTAGCTTTGTTGAACGGCTGGGATTTTTTTTTATGTGTGTAAAGGAATTAAAATAAGAAAAGACCACCGAACCATCTCATAGAACATAATGTTTATTATTGGGTCGCCATAGCCATCTTGTCACCGCTAGGCTCCATTGTTTTGGCCTAAAAAAAAAACACTCAACACCAAACAAACATACAAACAAACAAAAAAGTAAATAAAGCTCCTTACTTGGATTTGTTTCCAGACAAGGTGGTGATGAAGATCTCGATTGGTTTATTTGATTTGTATTCGCAATCACCACCACATCGGCTCTCCATTATTCAATAACTTGGGCAGGAGAGTGCAGACCGACAGATGGAGTAAGTCCCTCCTTCAACAGTGGGAGTAAATACCTACTAGGGAAAGCGCTAAAGAATTTTCTATAAGAATGTTTGATCTTGTTAAGATTTGTCAAGTACTTTCGGTCTTCTGATAGAACCAGTTTAAAGCATACAAATCGACAGATTCTCTCCGCCTCGAATAAAAAAGCAGTCTGGAAGACAATTCAAGGGAAGCGAAGGACTAGAGGGCAGCTAAAAAGCCCCACATAGAGATCGGAGAAGACAATCTCACAGTTCGGACTCGCCTACAACGGTCGAAGGTGAATTCCTATTTGGAAGAACTCTTATACTTAACCGAAGTTCATTGTTGGCAAGGCTGCACAACGCTCTTACATCAGAATAGAGCAGATGGAGTATGGCACGTATACAAATTGAAGGAAAACATCGATCGATTGACAACGCAGAAGAAAAAAAAATTAAGGGAGAACCACAAAAACAACCACACACGATGGCCCCCACTTTCAATATTATGACGAATGGAAAATCGTAAGGTTTCGATCATTCACACAGAGTCGACGCACAACTAACTCAAAGGATACATCTTGATCCCTGCTCTTTTCACTCAACGAATCAGCAGTGACAATATCCATTTGGAAAGAACCATTTCTATACGGAAGTTTATGGTTTTGGCAAAGAGGATATGTAAAGTTCTTCTTATCAGTGATGAGAGTGGTAATGAACGTTACAAATTGAGAGAAACGACTTCGATCGACTTGTACAAACGACAGACGTGAAAAATTAAGGGAGCACCACACAAACCCCACACGATGGCCTCACCCTTTCAGGAGATATTATAGAGGTGGAAATTCGTAGGATATTCGTATCATTCACTCCAAGCACACTAACAGGACCACCGTCAAAAGGATACAATTCGGAAAAGAACCTTTCTATACGAAGTTTTGGTTTGGCCAAGAAGTTGCCACAAGTCTTCTCTCGTGTGAGAGTGGAGACATGAACGTAACCAAATTGAAGAGAATCCCATCGATCGATTGAGAACAAGCAGAATGAAGAAACAATTAAGGGAGCAGCCCCACAGCGATGGCCCCCACTTTCAGTATTATAT
>NW_007458558.1:0-5625 GCF_000475195.1 Diaphorina citri | reverse complement strand
TCCCCATTTCAGATTCATCTGATTGGGATTCGATTTTAATAACGCCGGGCGCCGGTTGTTAAAAACAAGGTTACGCCGGGCGCCAGCGGAACTCAAACAAATGTGGGGACCCGGAATAGGTTAGTCAAGAAACAGTAAAGCGAAATAGTCTAATCAGGAGACCTAGTTAACACATTTCAAAAAATCAACCAATGGTCGCGGTCGCCGTTGAACAAGTTCAAGGAGAAATTTATAGACCATCCGAAAAAGTTGAATAATTTTTTTGGGTTTAAAGAAATACTCTTCCCAAGAAAAAGAAACCCACCAAAGAGAAAAGAGAGAAAAAGGCTCACTCTTAGGTAAGGTTGCAGCTCCTTTCTCTCCCAAGTGAAGGTTGACAGCTCCAGACGTGAGAGGACGGTCAATAACTTATTACCCTCCGGCTACACAACCAACTAACGTTATGTTAGTTGATTTGTGTAACTCCTAGAAGTAGTGGTGGAACAGACCTTCTGTTTAGGTTCAACCCATAATGGAATGTACGAAAATTGAACATTGATTTAAAACTCGGTGAAAACGACCCAACTAAGTAACTTTGAACCAACCATTGAGTGTTCCTTAATGACAGACATTTTCGCAAAATTTTACAGCAAGATAACCTCAATTAGTTGGAAGCTATTAAATACTAACTGGGGTTAAATTTTACACCTAATTAATTCGATGTATCACCTAAGACACAGTAGATTATTATACCTATGATGTGAAACTCTACAATAAACCACTAGTGTGAACCGTAATAGGAAGTTTTAAAAACCTACAAAAGTTTATTTTCGTACATTCAATGGATGACACACGAGCCCCACATCACCAGTCCCGAAGCGGACTATTGTCTTCCCGCACCGCGAAGTTAGGGGTCGGCTCCATACCTTAAAATAGGAAGTTATATTAAACTCTTAAACTCTGGTGTTATTATCTTCCACCGAATGAACGACCTCATTTCCCTGAAAAGCAGGAATACACCTCGCATAATTTATTCGTGAGATTCTATATAGGCTGATAAATACCAGGTATTTATCCATTTCCAATTTATTAACGTTCATAACACCGTTATAAACCGTGGTATGAATGGTACATCCATGAAGAAGAAGAGAGACGGTTTCGTGGAAAGAATATATAACGTCAACAACTCTACTATTGACTAAAACCGTAAAGAAATCGTGTAAAGACCGCAAGAAATAGGAAATAAAAAGGTCGAACTGACTTGCCACAAAAACGACATGTTCGGGTAACCAACATTACTGATAACCTTTTATACTTGGTGTAAAATAATATCTAGTCCCAACAGGTTGGCGCCCGGTTCCCGGCGTACGCCGGCGCTCAATTAAGAAAGACGCCGGGCGCTTTCGGTGTTTTTGAGGGCACATCTTCCGGGTGGACACTCAACTTTAAAATAGAACACGCGGGCGTTGAGAGATGGAACCAGAGAACACCGGAGCCAACGCGTTTCAAACCTGTTGGGACAATATCTACAAAAAATTGAACTGCGAATTCTAGAAGTATAACCCGATAGCAACAAACTTATCCGCACAAAACATAAAGCTAGTCACCATAACAATACACAAGTTACTTACGACTAATCTTAACCAACAGCAAGGTATGTGTTATAGCCCGGAGCAATAACTACTACTAACCCAAAGTCAAACGTACCTATACAGGGTTGTATAGAAACTACAAAGCAAAAGTTTATTGTCCAAACGGCCACCACATGTCTATTACCCCTTACGTTCAAAACAAGAATCTTCTACGAAAGAAATATTCGAGAACCTACCTGTTACAAAGGGGTGCATTCAATCAACAGCCAAGACACCAGTGAGAACTCCCGGTCCTATGATGTGTGGTGCCGCGCGACTTAATCCTCACGACCTCCCCCCCTGTTTTATTGAAAATGAAATTCAAGGTAAATAGCGCCGCAGGGAATTTTTATTAATTATTATTATTCCTACTACCGAAGCTCGTCAGTTTTAACGTTTTCTTTTTTTTTTTTTTTAGTTCAATTTAACACCAAAAACCAATAAAATAAAATAAAGCGCCGCGCCGCAGCGCAATTTTTTGTTTCGACCCTTTCAGAAAACGCAGACAGATTAAACTTCAAATCTATTAAGAAATACATATTTATGTACCATGAAGCTTGTCATGAATCAATTTAAACTTTGCCACGAAAAGGAGGAAAATAAAGTAGAGCCATTGCGCCGCAGCGCGAAATTTTTTCAAAATTTGATCTACCTACAACCTTTCAGAAAAAAAATTTTAAAAAATCTTTTTAACAGTCTTGACACATTTTGATTTTCTTCCACAATTTTTCATTGTTTAATTTTTTATTTTTCCTTAAATCGAAATGAGCTCACGGCCGCACAAAAGGAGGTTGGCGGGCCGCAGTGCACAGCTGTGATAAGTGTATTTAGGGACTCAGGTACTTACTTCTTGTTCTGCGGGCCCATCATCTCATCAGGTCATTCATCAGGGCTAGGTGAAACAACCACACGACCAAAACAGATCAAAATGTCAACTCCTGTACATATAAAACCTCTATTATAAAAAAACAATGGTATTTACCTGAGCTATGGTCATATTTTGACCCTAAGTGCCCTTTGTTTTTGCGCAGAAACAATAGAAGGTTTGTAAGATGACTCAAGTAAAATCAGATGTACTGGGGGACCAAAAAATGGTCCCGTATCGGTTCCTTGGACCCCAAATTTTCAAGGATTATACTTAAATACAAATTTCATCGAAATCGGACCAGGATATCGCGAAGTTACCTAGAGTGGCGAACAAAACCAAACAATCCAAACCCAAATGTAAACTGGAAGGGAGTACCGTAGAGGACTTACTAGGACCTTGGACCCTTTGCAGAACGTCAATAAATCCTTGTACCGTGATGTTCGGTTGATTGTACTTTGGAGACAAAATAAATGGGAAATAAAATTTAATTTTAGGAACCTTTCAAAGATATTTTCCGCTATTTTGAATTTGGAATTTTTCTTAATTATTCTTTTGTGGCCTACCCTAGGAATCTAGGGAATCAATATTTTATAGAATTTAACGGTTCAATGATTTCCGTAAATATTGATTTGATCCCAGATTAATGTGGGTCGGTTACATACTTTTTTCGATAGCTCTTACCGGTTTAGCGAGAAAAAGGTTAACGCAGAATTGTCTGGGGTTCGTATCTGGGGGGAAAACTTCGATTTTCTACAAAAAATTTACAGTTAGGTCAGTAGGCGTCCTTGGTACACACTCGCTAAAAATGTTTGTATTTTGAATTATTATTGATTGTATTATTATCATATTATATTATTATTTAACTTATTATTATTATTATTATTAATTATTATTATTATTATTATTATTATTATTATTATTACTTTATGGTATCTAGATTAGTTAACCTATTATTATTCATTATCTTATTATTATTATTGCATTATTATTATATTATTAATTATTATTACTTATTATCTAATATTATTATTATTATTATTATTATTATTTATTATTATTATTATCTATATATTCATTATTTATTATGTATTATTATGTTATATGGTTATTGGAATATCTATTATTACATGGTGATTTTATGAATTAATATTCTTATATAGAACTTCTTGAAGAAACTATATCTCAGTACATACAAAATTATATTGAACATAAAAAGAATTTATTTTATTTAATAATAATAATAATAATAATTATAGATAATAATAATAATAATAATAATAATGATAATAATAATAATAATAATAATAAAATAAATTGAGATTTTGTTAACTGGTAGGAAGCAGGTTTCTGCTGCCAAGGTATCCCGGAAATCGAAGAGAGAAAAAAAATTTGACCCGATTACATTACTTTCCTTCCTAAAGTAAAAAAGACCAAGATAGAAGAAAGTAAGCCGTTCCCGAGAATGAACATTATTCGTTCAGGATAAATGCCGCCCCGGGCGGGAATCGAAACCGCGGCCTAGCGCTTACGAGGCAGGCGCGCTACCAACCAAGCTAACTAAGCTTGGCTTTTTCAAGTTAAACGGCCCTACACTTTTACAAATTTACATGTATTTTACTTGTGGAATCAGAATTAAACTTCCAACCTCCAACACTGCATGGGGGGTAATTTGATAATTGAGTAGCCCAGTTAAAAAAAGAATAAATGTGAAGAATATAAATGGCCCATCCTGTATGAATGATCTCTATAAACAAATAAAAATAAAAATAAATACAATTTGTACTTTTCAGTGAAAAGATCCGAATGATCCTGTCTACAACTCATATATCATATAAAAAATGTCTCAATATTGGATTGAATGAATGGCTCCCCATATATGTATGTAGTATATTGTTGCTTAAAACCCTATGTATGATATCGTATTTACCTTAAGAGATTCGTTATTATTTTATTGAAAATCGCGTAAAAGAATATCCCATTATGGCAAAATACTTAAGTTTACCGAGATTCAAATGAACTAGCCCAGTAAAAGTGGCTCAAAGTTAGTCAAGATTTGATCCATTATATGAACAAGTTGAATAAGAGCAGATAAAAGCAATATTCAACTTGGATTTGTTTCCAGACAAGGTGGTGATGAAGATTTCAATTGTGTTTATGTTGAGTTGTATTGCAATCACCACCACATCGGCCTCTCCAATATTCAAGAACTGGCAGGAGAGAGCAGACATCAACAGTTGGAGTAACCTTTCGTCTCTCTTGAACCGTTTTAGAAAATTCTCACTCGGAAAAAATGCTAAAGAACCATTCTATAAGAAGTTTTGGTTTGTTAAGAAGTTGCAAAAGTACTTCGCTTCTAGGAGAGAGCAGCGTGAAACAAACAAATCGAAGGATCTTTACGAGCGAGTGAAAAAGCAGTATTTTAGACAATTACAGGAGGACGGAATAGAGGAGCGATTACGAGGCACAACTAGAAACCCTCTCTTCCCTCCAGACATATCAGAAGAATGGTGGCCCCCTACTATCACATATGCAAGAAAAGAGAAATTCAGACATCAGGACAATCACGGGAGCCACTACAAGCTTAAACGATAAGATCATACAATATACAATTGAGTAAAATATTAGCATGGGGGATAAAACAAGGTCAGTCTGGCTAGGGGACGTTAAACAGAGAGTAGACTAGCGTCTGGCTGTGGGACTCTAAACAGCCTAGCGAGCTGGCAGTTTCAAAGGGTTCTCTCCGCTTTTTAAGACCAAGCACAAGTCGTCGCGATGGTTGACGAGCCAGCCACTTTTACATTGCTAGAGCTAGAGACCATCACCTCGGTGTAAAGCAGATACAAAAAGATATCTTTATTCTGCTATTGCCATTCGGCAAAAGCTAAAGCCGCTAAAACAACAACAACAACAACAACGTCTTCATCGATTGGGCTCTGAGAGTGGTGTTGGTACTGTTCGTAAACGTAAGCGTCTTGTAGACGAAGCAGAATACATCTTGCAACAACCTACTGACATTTTCAATACACGATCTAATGTCATAGAATTTAGTACCTAAAATCTTTCGCCGCTCCACTACAACGGTATCTTCTGAATCATAGCATTGGAAAAAATCACTCTCCCCTTGAAAAAAAAAAAAATAAAAAAAAA
>NW_007458557.1:0-353 GCF_000475195.1 Diaphorina citri | reverse complement strand
TTTTTTTTTTATCCCCGAAAATTTCAAAAAAGTTCATTTTTACGTTGAAGTTAATGTTGTGCGTGGTTGGTAGTTGGACGGGTGCGGGGTGACTATCTTTGACAACACGTACGCTATACGGTTGGTTATTTCGGGGTTGCACTCAGCCTTGTGAGGACAATGCAGGAGCTGGTTGAAATCCAAATAAAAAGGCGAAAAATAAAAACTCGATTGATCTTAGTTTAAAGATAAAGGAGTCTTTTTATTTGAGTTACCTGATACTGATTTTCATTTGAATACATATTAGCCTGTATTTATTTGACTTGTACCTTTTTAGACATACCTAATATGTAACTTGATTTTTTTGTGGCTGT
>NW_007458556.1:0-353 GCF_000475195.1 Diaphorina citri | reverse complement strand
CGGACCTTGAATTGGATATTATACGTAGTACCGGTGTATTGTAATTTTGCTGATTTGCGGATGATTGGACTTTGATAATCTCTTACGGATGCGGGATGTGTAAATAAGATATTTTCAATTATACCTTCCTTTTCCTTCCTATTTGGCAATGGCACAGACAATTTGTAGCCTCAGTTCTTATGTGTTCAAATTTTAATTCATGTTCTTATGACCAAAGAGGAAGAAGAAGGAGAGGAAGAAGAAGAAGAAGGAGAAGGAGAAGAAGAAGAAGAAGGAGAAGAAGAAGAAGAAGAAGAAGAAGAAGAAGAAGAATAAGAAGAAGAAGAAGAAGAAGAAGAAGAAGAAGAAGAAGA
>NW_007458555.1:0-353 GCF_000475195.1 Diaphorina citri | reverse complement strand
TGTTGTGGCAAACGAGGATGTTGGGAAACTATTATGCGAAATGGGCGAAAAAATTGGAGTTCAAATAGATTACAAAATGGACATACAGGCCGCCCATCGTGTGCCATCTCGGAATGAGAACAGCAAGCCCATCATTGTCAAATTTACGAATCGCGCCAAAAGAGATGAGTTCCTTGTTGCAGCTAATAAGAAGAAGCTCAAGTCTAATCAACTGGAGGCAACGAAGGAACTGCTGTTTTCGGCCAATTCTCAAATCTACGTGAACAATCATCTATCACCAGATAACAAGAAGATATTTTATGAAGCGAGGAAGTGCGTGCGTGAGAGGAAACTGAAGACTGTCAGGTTCAGAA
>NW_007458554.1:0-353 GCF_000475195.1 Diaphorina citri | reverse complement strand
TCTGGGTGGAAATCAATGTTTGAAAACATTTCAGACTGTCCGAGAAATGGGTTAAGATACGAGTAGTCTGGGTATTTGTATCCACATTTTTATGTTTCATTTATACCCTACCACAATAGTGTCCTCGATTCCTTATTTCAAGAGGTCTGATAGAAGGAACTGTAACTGCTAAGGTCTTATCGTCCCGAAAGCGAAGAGAGAAGGAAGACAGGATAATAGAAAGCAAACCGTTCCAAGAACGAACATCATCTGTTTAGGATAAAATCTGCCACCGGTGGTAATCGAACCCACGACTTAGAGCTAACAAGAGGTAGACGCGATACCCTCCAAGCTAACTAGACTGACTCAAATTA
>NW_007458553.1:0-353 GCF_000475195.1 Diaphorina citri | reverse complement strand
CATCATCCCCACTGCTAACTTTCGTAACTCTGCATCATCTGGTCCTCCCAGAGCAGATGTAGAAAATATACTCAAGGTGAGACAAATACAGAAATTAATCCAATAATGATTTAATTAATGGTAAAAGTGAGCAAATGTAAAAGAAACAAGAAATCTAGCAGAGAGTCGCGGAAGTACATTTGTTAAAGCTTTGGGTCCATAACCGAGGGGACTACGGTTTGAATTTCAAAAGTAACTTGAAAAATCAAGTCGGGCGGAGGGCATATTAGAAATTAGAGTATACAGGGTGGTTCGTGATTTGCGAACCACGCTTATATCTCAGAAACGGCTGGGAATTAAGGAATGAAATAAAC
>NW_007458552.1:0-353 GCF_000475195.1 Diaphorina citri | reverse complement strand
CCCCCTCCACCTCAACCGAAGAAACTTTTCTGCAAGTCATTATCGAAGTCATAAAACCAAAATTTATAAGAGGAGGGTTCCCCCCCCAGATCTGGGAAGGGATATAGGTTCTCTGTTTATGATACAAGTTTAGTGCAACGCCTTGGGAGGGAGGGAGGGATAAGAGAGGGGTATGAGGCGTGGGAGGGGAAGATAAAAAAAGGAATTATTAGGCGTGGAAGGGGAAGATAAAGGGAAATATTAGGCGTGGGAGGGGAAGATAAAGAGGGAGAGTATTAGGCGTGGGAGGGGAAAATATGGAGATTCCGTGGGAGGAGAAAATGAAACTCCTTGAGAGGGGGGGGGGGATTAGG
>NW_007458551.1:0-353 GCF_000475195.1 Diaphorina citri | reverse complement strand
TCTCTCTCTCTCTCATTTGAAATTACCGTTTTTTAATCTGGAAACTTTTGCGATGCCTCGCCAGTGTAATGTGTATGGAATTATTGTATAATTTCGAGACATCTAACTAATATTCACGAAGTAAATATTCCACTGAAAAGTTTACAATATGTTTGATATGAGGTTTTGTTTCCCAGACGACGATATTTTGCTCTCATTCATCCCTTCAGCTCTTGATAATAATTTATAATAGTGCACGTAAAACATAAAGCTACCTATATAATATATTCTCCCCAATCTGATATACCTATAAAATATATCAGACCCCCCACTATCCCCACAAGACTGAATGGACTCCAAAAATATCTGCAGCA
>NW_007458550.1:0-353 GCF_000475195.1 Diaphorina citri | reverse complement strand
CTTTTTATTTTATTTTATTTTTTTTTTTTTTCCTGGAATAACGGCCGAACCGTACCTTCTGGAAACAGGGCCCAAGGATACTTTTGATCTACGTAATTTGTCGAATATCTGTGCCAAGTTTGAGCGACTTTGGCTGAAATGTAAAGGCCTGAGCATTGCGAACACTTTTTGAGCTTTTTCAAAGATTTAACGTTAAATAGCGGCCGAACCGTACATTTCTCGGGGTCCGGCCCGCGGACACTTTTGATCACCATTTTATGTATTATTAATCAAGCACAGAGCTACAAAAAGCACAGAGCTACACGCAATCCCCTAGAATTGAATCTGAGATCTAAGACCTCTGTAAGGCTAGT
>NW_007458549.1:0-353 GCF_000475195.1 Diaphorina citri | reverse complement strand
TACGTAACAAATAATGAGTCTCTTGTCCTACAGACAGAAAATGTAAGGAAATTTTTCAATCGTGTTAAGCACGCCTAAATTGTTACAAATGTCGTTCGATAAATTCAATGTAACACCAACCTCTAGCTCAGAAGTCTACTGCGCTAACCACTGTAGTCACTATACCATTGAGGTTGGTCACAGATTCTGAAAATGAAAACGACGCGATGTTGATAAATATTTTATTTGAATCAACATATCGATTGTAACTTTTTTTTGTACCTTATTGAACGTTCTATTTTGAAACGTAGATTCCTATCTATGTACTTTTGAAATGTTTCTTCTTATTCTGCGTAGACTGGGGTCAACCACAG
>NW_007458548.1:0-353 GCF_000475195.1 Diaphorina citri | reverse complement strand
CACGGCTCTGTTAGCACGGTTGTACGCCAGGATCTGGAAGTATCAGGCCCGAAACAGTATAGTTACTAATCGTCTTCTATTGACATTTAAAAAATAGTCAACCAATAGAAGAGAAATGTGTTGAATTTAAATATAATTATCTTTTATCACGAATATTGGTCTTTTTTTTTAATTCTTCGAGTCTGATAGAAGGAACTCAGGAACTGTAACAACGAAAGTCTCATCCCAGCCTAGTTAGCTTAGTTGGTAGTCCCAGCCTAGTTAGCTTAGTTGGTAGTTCGATTCCCGCCCGGGGCGGATTTTATCCTGATGGTATAATGTTCGTTCTCGGAACGGCTGGCTTTCTCCTATCC
>NW_007458547.1:6584-10302 GCF_000475195.1 Diaphorina citri | reverse complement strand
TCCCATCACTATGATGTCGTCGCCGCCTAGTTTTTCTTCTGTGTTAACCCGCAACATTCCTCGTAGTTCCTCGAACATCCCGAAGAGCGCAGCACCCTCTGCTTTCAGCTCATCCTTCTCGCGTTCCGGAAATTCGAAGCCAGTGAATGATTCCCTCCTGCTCCCCCTGGAATGTGCAGTCTCCCTCCCATGTTTCGACTCAATCTCTATCGACAAGTACTTTATTGCCGTCGGTGAGATTGTAGGGTTCCAGAATATTATCTATGGCGGCAAAAATGGTTCGAAAATTATCATGCATCTCGCTTCCCAAGACATCCTGAATGATCTCGTCTCAAAAAATGAATCCATTCAAATTGAAAATCAGGTTCTCCCAATTAAAAAACTGATCGATCCAGGACTGGTATTGTACCTCCAAAATACGCCCCCGCACTTACCGAATAACCTACTAGAGGAAGAATTAAAGAAAAATGTTCGGCTCCTCTCGGAAATCAAATTGACTAACTACGGCATGCGTGACCCCAGACTGAGACATATCCTTGCCTACAAGAGGCAAGTGCAGATACCTACGGAGGACAAAGCCAAAGTTCCTATCTACATAAATGTGACATGGAATAATGTACCCCATACTATTTATTTATCGTTTGACTCCCCCCGCTGCTACAACTGTGGCAAAGAGGGGCATATCTCCAAGAATTGTCCTGAACCTGCCCAATCAACCATTCAAAAGAGATTGGATGACATCAAACTGGCCGCTCCCGTCCCCACTCCCGCTTCCACCTCCCCTCCGGAGGAAACTCTCCTCCCGGACACTGATGACTCCATGGGTGAAGGTGATGAGGAATCTCACGTAGCCCAGGCGCCGCCCCCTGATACTGTCAAAAGTATGCCCCCATGTGACACCCAAGATATTTTTCTACCCAAGTTTGCATTGCAGCGGTCATCTTCATCACCATCTCTCACAGAAGAAAACCAAGTCGCCAAGGCCGCTGTGCAAACTATCACGGATGATTTTCCCGCTCTCAAAAGTCCCGTAGTTCCAAACCAACCAAATTCTAAGTCAACCAAGAGGACTCTGTCGCCAGAGTCCATTTCTGATAAGAAAGCGAAGGTCAATACCCCTCCTTCCGATCCAGAGCTCACTGACGGGTTCAAAGCCTTGGTTCAGAAGGTGGTTGCAGAAACCGAAGAAAAATCCCTCTCGGCTGAAGACGTTTGCTATCTTCTGGACAAACACAATAGCACAAAACAAAAGCAAGAGATCGTCCAAAATTCCAACCTACCCCTCGCTAACGTCCGGAATATTTTACAATGTACCCACGATTTTTCGTACATCCCCACTAATATGAAAACTCGCATAACACGCCTTTTGAAAGGGGCCCTTATTGAGCCCAAAATGACCCCAAGAATACTGATTCTACCTATATTATTGTCTTTGTACCTAAATAGGTACCTACGTTTCTATTCCCCGTATACCTTTTCTCCTCCCTATGTTATTGTTATTTCTGCCTACCCACATACCTATGATGTTTCTTTTTACTTTTCTCTCTTTTCCATGTTATGTATTCAAATTCTGATTTTACCTATATGATTTTTTTTTTTTTTTTTTTTTTTAGTTGGGTTCATTATGTACTTTTGTACCCTATACTTATGTAGATTCACCTACCTCTCTGCAACCCCTGAGGTCACTCTTAATCTTTTGCCTATGTCTAATTTTTTTACTTATGTTATTACCCTGTCTTGTATGTCTTTTTTATTTCTGGTGTGGGTTTAGGTAAATATTCTTCTTCATGTATTACTGACGATGACGTAATTAATAATTTATATGTATCTACTACCCGTCTTACATCTTTTCTCAAGTTTCTATATTTCTTATTTTATCATGTATTCATGTCATCATTATTTACTAGCTTTTTTATTGATGTGTTTGGGTAGCCTAGGTTCCTTTGTTTGACTCATGTATATTTTTCTAAGTCCATATGACTTCTGATGTAGGTACCAAATTCTAAACTTTATATGTCTTACATTTTTCTCAAAACCTATTTATTCTCAGTTTTTTCCCCTGTCTATCCCTTCTCTATCTCTCTCTCTCTCTCTCTCTTCTGATCTTCTCTCTATCTCTATCTCTCTCTTCTATTCTATCTCTCTCTTCCTCATTTTTTCTCTCATAAATTTTCTCTCCGTACTCTCTCCTACTTATCAGGATGATAATTTTTCTGTCCCTGGAATCTCACTATATTCTGTCTGGCTTCCATGTACATCAAAAAATTTCTTTATAATCTCTGTCCTTTATAGCTCTGTGTTCTTGGAAATCAAACTGATGCTTCCCAATAAGATCACTTAGGAATAAATTACAATATCTCTACTGTTAAATTAATCATGTCTCTGTCCGTAGGTAGCTCAGTGTAATAAATTGTCTTAGGCCTTTGCTAACATTATCAGAGACAACTGTCCTATTCCAATCTGATTTCGAAGTGTCATAGTCGAAGAAGTTATATTATCTCGGCTTACATAATTGCAATTCCTAAATGTTATGTCTACTAATAACCTGCTTTCAAGAAAACAAATGTTCTAATATCAATTCAGCCTCGTCTTAGTAATTACTATATTTTACCGAGATGACAGTTGTGATTCAGCCGTTACTGTGATTCATCCTTAATGTAAGAGAATTACGACCTTGGTTGCATACTGATAAATCTACTAAAGAGCCAAACGCTGCTCCTATCCAATCAGCATCCTAGTTACGTGTCTATTTGTGAAGTACATCTTTACACAATATTATACAAATTTGTAACGTCAAACTTTAGTGACAAAGGATTTTCATCTTGTTGTCAAGATAACTTATCAAATCAGTTAGAGCCACGAATTCCAATATTATTTATTTCTTTTATAATATACGATTAATTTGTTCCCATTTTTGTATAAAACCTACATGTGACAGAGATTGGACGCCAAACTGTTCTGATGTTAAATCTTAATAGCGCGATTAACCTTATAAGCAGTAGGATTAAAAAATTTCCCTTTTTATCATGTTTTTTTGTATAAAATAATATTTTTCTTTATTTATTGATATTTATATTCTTTTAAGATTATCTTAAATTTTGTTTCGTTATAACTGGTCCTACTATCGTGTTTTAATATCCAATGGAACTTTCCTCATTTTTAAATTGCATAAAGATGATAAAAGAATTTTTATTGTTTCGCAAATAAGATCTCCTTCATCAATGTTAGTACATACCTCTCATGCGAACCATCTTTGTACGCGCATGCTTTTTAAATGATGAATCTAAAATATCAATAACTAATTGTTTCTAACTAATGTTGAAAGAATCAGCTATCTCCCTTATTATCCGTGGTTAATCCGGGTACCTTGAAAGGTTATCGATAAAAAGACACCTGTTTGATATAGTCGAAATTATTTTGTCCTTTACAACAAAAATCGATTTGGTCGACTTTCATGAAGAAAGAATTATCGTATATTCTTATAGAAGGTTAATAATATCGTTTCGACCTAACAGGCGATTCCACAGACGGTTTATTAATATCCATTTCCAAGTTTAAATCCTTTATTTATAGAACAGTAGTATCTCTATAAAATACCTCATTAAAAATGTCCTAGTTTATTTCATCGGTTAAGATAATTATCTTTAAATAATTACTCTCTATTATCCTGGATATGTATTTATAATTATCGTCTTTGTCCTCCTAATTTACGTTACTA
>NW_007458547.1:0-1326 GCF_000475195.1 Diaphorina citri | reverse complement strand
CCCCGTTAGTCTCCATGTGTTTTACATCTCTCCTATGAGATTTTTCCTGAAAACGTCTTCTTTTTCAAGTCTTTTTCAGTACCTTTGATTGTTTTTATTATCTAAAAACTTCTCGTTTTACTTGTGTGGTAAGCGAACTCTTTGCATTTGTTCTTACCTACTTTTTTTTTACGAGTTTAGAAATACAGACACCGATGACGACACAACGCCAACCTTTATAATTTTGTTTCAAATCACTGTACGCCCATAAGATCCGTAAACCACGGAAATTACCGCATCATCTATTACGTTCGATTATACCAAACGAACAGTATCTAAACCAACACGCGCATCCAGACACCTTCATATGACGGCACGACTTCGCTTTGCGGCATACGTAAAGGTGAATCACCTGAGAGCCACTCAATGAGGCCCAAATTATTTATAGTAAAATCGGGCACATAAGCATAGTGCTATTTCATTTCGACAATTTTATCCATGATATACATGATGGATCCAACCAAATATAAGTCAAATAATAGTAAGAACTAAACTAAAAACTAAAATGAAAGTACATTTACTAAATTTTAGTTCTGATCTCCGGGCAGAGGGACACACTTCACTCGCCAAATTGCAGGTGGGTAGGTAAATAAAAAGTTGGTTTTTTACCAGTTTTTTCGTGTTTTTTATATCATGATATCTGTACTCCCCCCAAAATGAACTGCTCCGTTACCATGACAACCTTCTCTGTTTCAATTTCTTCTGCTCCGTCTCTCTCTTGTCTCCCCTTTTTCAAATTTTCTCTCCGATTTTAGCCAGTTAATAGGATTTCCAATATAAACTTAGAAAATTTCCCATCACTATGATGTCGTCGCCGCCTAGTTTTTCTTCTGTGTTAACCCGCAACATTCCTCGTAGTTCCTCGAACATCCCGAAGAGCGCAGCACCCTCTGCTTTCAGCTCATCCTTCTCGCGTTCCGGAAATTCGAAGCCAGTGAATGATTCCCTCCTGCTCCCCCTGGAATGTGCAGTCTCCCTCCCATGTTTCGACTCAATCTCTATCGACAAGTACTTTATTGCCGTCGGTGAGATTGTAGGGTTCCAGAATATTATCTATGGCGGCAAAAATGGTTCGAAAATTATCATGCATCTCGCTTCCCAAGACATCCTGAATGATCTCGTCTCAAAAAATGAATCCATTCAAATTGAAAATCAGGTTCTCCCAATTAAAAAACTGATCGATCCAGGACTGGTATTGTACCTCCAAAATACGCCCCCGCACTTACCGAATAACCTACTAGAGGAAGAATTAAAGAAAAATATTCGGCTCCTCTCGGAAATCAAATT
>NW_007458546.1:0-353 GCF_000475195.1 Diaphorina citri | reverse complement strand
TGGAAAATTAACCACTTCTCCAATAGAAACTGGATGTAACAGTGGTAGTATGGTATTGTTCAATTTTCCAGTGGTCAGTTTCTCGTATGGAAAATACACCTTGGGTTGATCTGCAGATGGTTTTAAAATCCAGGTTGAATAAAATCAATTAATCACCGACTTACTATTTTTGGTCAGTGGTAAGGAGAGAGATGAGGGCAAGGTAAATAGGTAAATACCTAACCGTAGGGAGGAGGGAAAGCTGAGCTTTCCACGTTCTTCTTCTTCTTTATCTTGATCCGAAAAATTCCGCCTTGACCGGTATTCGAACCCAGTTTAAGAGTCAGTGTTCTTGACCACTAGGCTGCAGAGCT
>NW_007458545.1:0-353 GCF_000475195.1 Diaphorina citri | reverse complement strand
CCATTCCCTCAAGAAAATCTTGGATACGGGCCTGCTTCCCTGTGTATGTGGCCCGTGACCCGTGAAGTACCTGCCAATGTAGGGTGTGGCCTGCATACACATGGAAGTGGAAAATCCCTGCTTTAGATGGGGGGAAAATCTCATTTTGATCAGCTATAAACCAAGATAGGTGCCAGGACCGGATGTTGGTAGAGGAGGAGAACTATCGATAGCACTATCGAACGCTATCGATAGTTGAGGCTTGACTAACGATAGTTTTTTTCTGCACATTTTTCGTTTGTTTTGGTAGTTTTAGAAGTGAAAAGTGTAAAAAAAAAATTGTAAAAAAAAAAAAATGTTGAAATAAAACCCTG
>NW_007458544.1:0-353 GCF_000475195.1 Diaphorina citri | reverse complement strand
TCCACTCCGTGGTCCAGCCAGAACTTCAAGATATTCTGCAAATGGAATTGAATATAGGAAAGTGGAATGAAAAAATCTCGTGTGAACATCACCCGACTTTCCTTATCCCATTGAATTATGCTTATCTGGGTCAGTACAGCTGAAAACCGCTAAAATGCGGTCGAAAATTGTCAAATACAGCTAACCGTTGCCGTTGTCCCGATGTTGATGAAAAGTATTATATCGATATAATAGAATAAAAGACAATGGAATTAAATAAAACCGGAGGGATAAGAGTCGTTGTTGTTGTTGTTGTTGTTGTTGTTGTTGTTGTTGTTGTTGTTGTTGTTGTTGTTGTTGTTGTTGTTGTTGTT
>NW_007458543.1:0-353 GCF_000475195.1 Diaphorina citri | reverse complement strand
AATTAAAAATGAAATTAAAAGAAAAGAGTTTGAAAAGAGATGAAAGAAAATTCAATTGAAAATATTAAAAATAAAAAAATGACATGTTTTTTCTTCTCAATTTTAATTTTCAGCTGCAGGCTAATTCGGGGTGCACTCAGCTTAGTGAGAATAACTGAGGAGCTGGTTTATTACCACTGAAAAAGGCTACATAAAGTCTGATAGAACCTCATTTGTTGGAAGAATATTTATGAAATTCATTCGTTATTCGAATCATTTGTGGTGAAGCCAAAAAGAGCCCCTTCACAATTTTCGTGGATATCACAGTAGGCATGTATACTTTCTTATGCCACTACTGGTCGCTACTCATATAA
>NW_007458542.1:0-353 GCF_000475195.1 Diaphorina citri | reverse complement strand
TCTCAGCAAGACAGTTTCATTTTGGAAACCATTTGGAAAATTAAAAGCGACAGGACTTGTCTCTCAAATTTTTCCTCCCTCCCCTCTTCTTCCTCTCTCTTTCTTTCCCTCTTTTCTTCCTTCTTCACTTTCCTACTGTCCTCTCTTCTGCCTAATACTTTTCCTTCTTGTTCTCTCTTATTTCTACTTCCCTTCCCTCTTCTTTCTCATTCGCTCTACTCTCTCTCTCTCTCTCCTTTCTCTTTCTCTTTCTTTCCCCTGTTCTTTTCTCTCTCCTTCTTAACTCTTTCCTCTATTCCCTCTCCATTATCCTCCACTTATCTCTTCTTTCTCCTTCTCTCCTTTCTCTTTCT
>NW_007458541.1:0-353 GCF_000475195.1 Diaphorina citri | reverse complement strand
CTGCTTTCATTCTGAAAATATTATGAACAAACAGCAGTCATGAAATCTCACGTAAGGTAGTGTTTATTACTTTTCTGAGCACAGATCTTTCAACATTTTCAAAGATCCAGCAGCAAAGAAATCAGAAGTACTTATGTAATACCTGAAAGAGTACATGTAATTGGTATAGCTTGAAGTTTATATGTTAGAACTGATCATAGAATAGATATATGTGCAGAAATACTAATTTTGGAAATCCATATGTTATGACCAAGTTGACTGTAAAACAGTTAGAACTGATAATAATCAAACTGTCACTGCATTCCATTCACCAAACAAGTCACATTTAACTCAACCTCCTACACATGTACCAA
>NW_007458540.1:0-353 GCF_000475195.1 Diaphorina citri | reverse complement strand
TGGGTTGGTTTTTTTGGTTTTTTTTTTTTTTTTTTTTTTTTACCAAATTGTTTTTGACCATGTAAAGATTGGAGAGCTTAAGGGTTTCAGGTCCACTAGATATTATGTGGATACCACAGAACCTAATCAGTGGACATCGTAAATCAGACTTCTTCTTTTTCTTCTTCTTCTTCTGGTTAATATTGGATATAGGTTCTTACTACTGATTGTGATGGTTCATTGTACGATTTGTATGGACTGTCTGTTCTTCTTTTTGAACACAACTTTGTATAGTAGCCTTAAGAACATCAGTAACATCACCGACCGTGGCTAATTTTATATTTATTGTTTTAAATGTTAATAATGATTGGGAG
>NW_007458539.1:0-353 GCF_000475195.1 Diaphorina citri | reverse complement strand
TCTAGGGACCTCAAAACGTGTTTTGGCACTAAAATCTGACCATCGAAAATTTGACCCGATTACATTACTTTCCTTCCTTAGGATAAGGAAAGTAAAAACTGGCAACTTATTTGTAAACAAATTTGTCAGCATCGAGGAAAAAATAATTTCATTTCTATAGGACATAACTGGAGGTAACTGTAATATTGCATAGCCAATTAACCAGCATCAGCACAACAACAAAAACCTTTGTCAAAAATATAATGTCATAACATTATGGTATGATAATCAACTAACAATATTTTGAACATCAACCAAAGTTCAGGTACCTTAACAAAGCTCATTGACCGTCCGTCATAACAAATTAAATCTAT
>NW_007458538.1:0-353 GCF_000475195.1 Diaphorina citri | reverse complement strand
ATCATTAGTAGTAGGTACCACAATACCAGTAATAAGATCATGGTAGCTGGTAAGTAGATACCTACCTGTCACATTTATGTCACCAGTATCCAGTATCTATTCATCGTGTCATGTGACAAATCTATGCACTGTCAGACTCTGAATACCAAACCTCAGACTTGTGTAATGCACGATTGGAAATTTGGAAGCGGAGTAGCTTAAATAATTAGCACAATAATAGATGTAGGTACCTATTATAGAGTCATCATCAGTACCGGGGGGTAGAAATTTATACATACCTACAGTAGGTGATGCCCTATATTACCTCCACTGATGATGGCTATGTTGTCACCTTTACGTTTTGCTGTGAGGTG
>NW_007458537.1:0-353 GCF_000475195.1 Diaphorina citri | reverse complement strand
ACCTCGGCTGGGATTGAACCCACGCCCTCCTGTTTACCAGGCGAGCGCCTTGACCACTACACCACCGAGGTAGGTTGTGGACACACCTTCAAACACTCACCCTGGCTGGTGAAAGAGCCGAGTACGTTGAGAAAACAGTTGCCCATGGACATGTTGGTGTTTTGCTGTTTCTTTAGCTGCTCGAATTCGTTCTCAGTGTTAATGTTCTCTGGTGAAACAGACTCGTGATTGCTTTCATCTTCCAAGTTTTCCAGACGATATTTGTATCTGAAAGATCAGCGATATCGGAGGATTATTGTACCATCAACAGGACGTGAATTAATTATACATCAAGGAATTCTTGTTGAGATGTA
>NW_007458536.1:0-353 GCF_000475195.1 Diaphorina citri | reverse complement strand
ACACGAAAAATTGGGAATGCAGACTTGGCCTTAATTTTCTGATCTCACCACTTTTATAGGCCGACATTTTTGGATAGGCTCATGATATTCATGATTCATGATCAACATGATATCTATTCAAAGTAGAGAGACATTTTTGTCCTGAAGAATTCGCATAATGCATTATGTACAGGGTGTTCACCAGAACGTGACACCAGGGATTTAAGAAAGTAAAAACTTGGAAAAATCATTTGTGGTGTGTGAGACCTTTTCATATGAATGTTCCTTAAGGCAAGAGTTTTCTGATTGATAAAATGATAAAGTGAGAGTGTTGGATATGTTCGAGTAGGTTGAGATTGGACTCTCTTAGACGT
>NW_007458535.1:0-353 GCF_000475195.1 Diaphorina citri | reverse complement strand
TCATTATTATCCCGAATATTTTTCAATGGCGTAGACGAGGCGTGTATAATCTTTGCTACCTATTTCTCCTCCTCCTCCTCTTCCTCCCCCTTCTCCTCATCCTGCTCTTTCTCCTCCTCTCCTTTCCCCTCTTTCTTAATCTCCCCTCCCTTCTTTTGAATTAGAAGAAGAGTATTATCTTGTGTATGGAGTACAGATTTAGTTTTATGACGATGTAATGCTGGAAAGTTTACAAGTTCTGTTGTAATCAAGAAGACAGCTTATCTCCGGTGTTTGCTACGCCAGGAGGGTTCAATTCATCAAGAAGTCTAAGAAATAGTTTATTTAGGGTAGCACAATTTATTAGGTAGACA
>NW_007458534.1:0-353 GCF_000475195.1 Diaphorina citri | reverse complement strand
ATCGACATTGATTGAATGAGTCACCATCGCACTGATTTGAGGCCGTGGTCCGCTAATCTAGAAGTCGGACTTAACATCGAGACTAGGCAAAATAAAATGCTTAAATGCATTAATTTGCAAGTATTGATACATTGAACTTCGTAAAAAAAGTGGTAATATTCAGTCACATTCATGTGTAATATAGCGTAATTTTGTGCCATACGCTGAGGTAATTCTCTTTCGATGCGTGAAAAGAGTGAAAGTTTCAATGACATGGCAAATGGCAGTGCATTTGACAAATGACCTTTTCACGTCATCCATGTCACAATATCACGCCTACGAACCAAAGTTGAAAACATCCCTTCATTCGAACG
>NW_007458533.1:0-353 GCF_000475195.1 Diaphorina citri | reverse complement strand
ATTTAAATAGCTATAAAGAACCAGTAGAACTAATCTTGTGCCTAAAAGGAACCACACAAAAATAGATTTTCCCCCCAAAATATTAATTTCAAAAAGAAGGAACCCATTCTAAACTGTGTTACACTAGAATTTCTATGTTCTCAAATTTCTTATTAAAATTAACATAGTCAACTTGTATTTTAATTAGTAGGTTGTAAATTTATATTTTTAATGCCCAATAGAAATGATTATTTTGAATAAAAAATAGAAACACGTTTGTGTGAAAGCTATTCTACAATTGTTATTATTTATTTATCCTTTTTTCTCCTGTAATAATAAATGCAATACCTACGCCATAGCTTCTGCGAAGTAGA
>NW_007458532.1:0-353 GCF_000475195.1 Diaphorina citri | reverse complement strand
AACTAAGGATTGTTTGAAATTTTGATGATACATACTCTGAGTCTGAGAACACTCTGAGGTCCACAGGGTTGGCTGAGACTCAAATTCAGACTCAACTCAAATTCAGACTCTCAACTAATGAGGCCACACTGATAGAGAATGTCAATAAACATAAAGAACACCCTGTATTGAACGTAATAAATTACAGAGTCAACATTTCTCTTCCCCTATCTTGACGATTCAAGATGATGGCTTTTTCCTTAAACTTTGCAACGCAGTGGTTTGAATGTTAGGTACCTCATTTCCATCACAAGACAAAAGCTTAACATGAAGCTTCACTTGATGTCACCATAATATATGCTAGGAAGATACAT
>NW_007458531.1:0-353 GCF_000475195.1 Diaphorina citri | reverse complement strand
TCTCTCTCTCTCTCTCTCTTCATTCTCCATCTCATTTCCCCTGTCACACATTCCTTACGTAATAAAGAATAATACTCGTGCTAGTGCCTCCCTCTCTCTCCCTCTCCATCTCTCCCTCCATCAAGCCAAACACATTGCTTCCATGACCTGTCAGCCATCTTGACTATTAGGGTGTAATGGCCATACATAATATAGGTACTATACATACATAGTAGAATGTATTGTGTAGGTACCGATACATTTGTCCCATGTATGTATATTATATACTTGTGCTATATATATTTGCTCAACAATTTATTTCACTTAGTAGAACATTACGTAGGTAGATACCTGTATGTATTGTGTTGTAAGGT
>NW_007458530.1:0-353 GCF_000475195.1 Diaphorina citri | reverse complement strand
TTAACATTAAAAAGGCATTTTTTTAAATGAATATTATGTTGAAAATCAAAGGTCTTAATTTTGAAAATTTGCGCGTTTGTATCTCTTTGGAATGACTTGCAAGAATAACCTCAAAATTTAACTTGGGGAAGCTAGCAACGCTTTGAAATCAGCAACTTCTTTGAAGCAAGGAACCAAAATGGGGCATGGAGGTTGTGGTTATGTACCGGGTTGAGATAGACAAGGTTGGTAAACTTTTGCCTTGTTTTTCATTTTCAGTTACCACTCCCATGCCAAATTGTAGAAACAATATCCTGTCTCACCTAGTCCGAGCTCATCTCAACCCGGTACATAACCACAACCTGAATGTATGA
>NW_007458529.1:0-353 GCF_000475195.1 Diaphorina citri | reverse complement strand
GGGAGTGGAGCCTGGAGGTACAGGGGAGTGGAGCCTGAAGGTACAGGGGAGTGGAGCCTGGAGGTACAGGGGAGTGGACAAGAACCTTATTGGTAAATTTATACCAGGGACTCTGATTAGTGGATAGGTACTAAATTAAGACTTGATTATAAAATACCTACTCCTTCTGGCCCGAAGGCCAAAGTTTAGTTTTGTGGGTACCTATTACTATAGGATAGGACCTATCCTCATTTTTCTTCGGCCTGAAGGTCCAATTTTCATTTTTATCCGGCCCGTAGTTAAGAACAATAAAATTAAATAAATAAAGATAAACAAAATGATAAAATAAAATATTATTTTTATTATTATTTTTA
>NW_007458528.1:0-353 GCF_000475195.1 Diaphorina citri | reverse complement strand
GGGGGGAAAGCCGCAACCACATAAGTTAGCTAGGTAGTGGGAAAGTGTTTGTTTGAAAAAAAAAGAAAAAAAAAATGGGACCATTTTGAGGATGTTTTCCTAGATGAGTAAATGAAATAGGTACTTCTCAATAATCCCAATGTGCAAAAAAAAAAAAAAATTAGTAGGAGCCCACAAAGGGCTCATCATTAATTTCATATTTTCGTTTCCCACTCAAATTAACTTATTGTTTCAAACTGTTAACCCATTTGTGTCTCGTCTGTTCCAGATATGTCCACTCACCTGTCCAAAGGCTGGGCCACACTCAACGCTCCCGAGTGAAAGTCAATCCTGAACAGGGCAGCCGATAACGG
>NW_007458527.1:0-353 GCF_000475195.1 Diaphorina citri | reverse complement strand
CACTATCGTAGAAAAAACGAACCAAATATCTGAGCATATTTAATCCGAATCATTACATAAAAATATCTGTTGACGCAATTTAATTGAAAAAAAATCACTGATTTTGAAACATTTCTGGACATTTTACTTGGAAAATAAAATAATAATAATAGTAAATTATTAGAGTGCCTCTGAAGGTATCTACAGAAGCCCAGAAATGTTGAAGAACAGGCTAAAGAAAAAGAATAATTAAGACATTTGGTACCTGTATTATAATATTAGATCAAGCAACTGATTTATGGCAGTGAAAAATGTTCACCTGCCTTCAAAAAATATAGAAAACGAATGATTCTCAGGATCTGAAATAGAACCAT
>NW_007458526.1:0-353 GCF_000475195.1 Diaphorina citri | reverse complement strand
GACAGGATAAGAGAAAGCCAGCCGTTCCGAGAACGAACCTTATCTGTTTAGGGTAAAGTCCTCCCCGGCCAGGAACCGGACCTAGCGCTTACAGGGCAGACGCGCTACCCTCCAAGCTAACTAGACTGACATTCTACATCCCTAAAGGCCTTTCTCACTTCAATGTAATTTAAATGAGTGATCCCAGTACACACGACACGATTTTTTCCGAACGACAACTGGGAACGGGCCTTGACTATAATATCTTATTACTTTCTATTACCAATATATTTATGTATTCCTTCCAGTCAAGGACCTTCACAAATACTGGGTGGGTCACTGCATGAACCCCCTTCATCTCAAAGACCTACTCA
>NW_007458525.1:0-353 GCF_000475195.1 Diaphorina citri | reverse complement strand
CTCAACTTTATTGTGAAAGTCGTGAAAGTCTCTCTTAATGATATTATGTAACTTCCTAAGGAATATTATGTAACTGTGCTCTTACTAAGGAGCTTTTGCTAGGATCTGCTCTGGCTTTGTAATAAAATGTCTATGTCTGTTCTATTCTATTCTTTCTTTCTAATATGTTCTGTTTTCTCGTCTTCTCTTTTTAGCCCGTCCTTCCTTTATTATTACGATAGTAATAAAAAGGTTTCTTCCTCTTCCTCTTCGTCTTCTTCTTCCTCTCCTTCTGCATCTTTTGCTTTTTATTCCTTTTTTTTTGCATGGGTGCATACTGCTGCGATAGGCTTCGTATAGATTTAGGTTTATTT
>NW_007458524.1:0-353 GCF_000475195.1 Diaphorina citri | reverse complement strand
ATCGGAGTTCAAATAGGTGTTCCGGTGTTGGAAGGATTGGGTGATTGGATCACCGTCTGACGCCGATCCAGCTGATGTTCTGCTAGCTTGGGCTCCTTCCATGTCTGGGATCTCAGTGACTGACAGCGGGGAGATTCTTCGCACCCTATCCCCACTTAAGGGGTGCCCCGTACTTAGGGCCGTTGGAATGTTTCTGTCAGTCATTGAGGTTGGTTCTGGATTTTGGTCCGCTTCAGACGTTTAGGTCTGCACCCCTCCTGCCTTCAGATCAGATCTGAAGGTGTCAGGGAGATCCCCGATCCGCCACCTGGGGAAGCGCCCGATGGGGGATCCAGTAAAAACCCCACACGGGA
>NW_007458523.1:0-353 GCF_000475195.1 Diaphorina citri | reverse complement strand
AGTTTGCCCTGGGCGGGGATTCAACCCCGCGACCTAGCACTTACGGGGCAGAAGTGCGACCCTCCAAGCCAACTAGGCCGGCAAAAACTATGCTTTAACCTTTACCGTATGAATGAATAGGCAAAGAACAGGGGGAGAGTGCTTTTACACTTTCATTCGCTTTTGTCTGGATTCTACCTATAACTAACTGAAAAATCTTTCTATTTCCTCAGGTATTACGAGTGGTTCGTCTGATCAAGGCGTCTCCCATGTTGGAAGATTTCGTCTACAAGATCTTCGGTCCAGGTCAAAAGCTGGGCGGTCTGATTATATTCACCATTTGTCTCCTCATTCTATCTGCCAGCATTTCCATG
>NW_007458522.1:0-353 GCF_000475195.1 Diaphorina citri | reverse complement strand
AATTGAATTTTCGAACTTTTACAGTTATTTTTTCGGAGTTTTGACCTCAGATTTGGATTTTTCCCAACTTTTTACATAAGAATCAACCATTTATTTATAATTTTTACCCATTTGCAACTGCTCCATTGGCTAAATCATTATTATCCACCACTTTAGCAATCAGCGTTAAACTAGTTTTTACTTTTTATTTTTGCAACAGAGATGTAATAGCCTAGTTAGCTTAGTTGGTAGTGCGTCTACCTTGTAAGCGCTAGGCTGCGGGTTCGATTCCCGATCCGGGCGGATTTTATCCTGATGGGATAATGTTCGTTCTCGGAACGGCTGGCTTTCTCCTATCCTGTCTTCCTTCTCTC
>NW_007458521.1:0-353 GCF_000475195.1 Diaphorina citri | reverse complement strand
TGAGAAATTTGGACAAGTTATGTGCCGTAATATTGTCCTCACCGCGAACTGAGAGTGATACACTTGCGATAAGACAGAACGAAAGAAACAGTTTCATTTCGGCGGTAGACTTTGAAACTTCGAAACACTTTGAATTCGAAAGATCACTCAGTTTAGATTTAAGATTACTTATGTTCCCGATGTTCTCAGCAGTTGGAATTGATCTAAATCTGACTCTAATCTGGATATAAATATACTTCTAACCTACTTAGTATTTGAAGGTGAGTTTTTAGGTCCCTCCCCTATTTTCTTGTTCGATGAGAAAAGCCACAATTACGTCACTTCCCAAGCGACTCCTTTGTGTCAAGAGTTCG
>NW_007458520.1:0-353 GCF_000475195.1 Diaphorina citri | reverse complement strand
TATTGGGAATAAAGGGAGAACGGGCTCTAGTCTTGATTTCAAATCATTACATGAAAGTAAAATCAAAAAATCAAATCATAATAATAAAAACTGAATAATAAATAAAATAGGTAAGTACATAAATACTGATTTTCTTTACCCAAGATCGAAAAATTCCCGGAGGGACGGGCCCCGCTTGTTTCCTTTTTAGTTTCCTTGTGGGGAAAGGGCAGAAGAGGTTCGGAGGTAGGGGGAGAAATGTTTAGAATTTCCCTGTTCTCGGATGTGCGCTTTCGCCAAAATGAATTGAGGTATCTAAAAATATGTGTAAATGAATATTAGGTACACTTGATCTTCAGATATTAATTTCAAAC
>NW_007458519.1:0-353 GCF_000475195.1 Diaphorina citri | reverse complement strand
TACGAACGGATAGCATCGTGTAATAATAAATCGAGCTCGGCGTGCCATTTTCTATTGAATGGAACATTAGAGAATGTTGAGTATCTGAGGTGATTGAGGACTTTATGAGTTTTTAGATTGAATGGTATTACTTTTGCCCTCTGGGTATACACTTTACAATCTGAGTATTTGTTAACCTCGGAGAATGCTTGGAAACTGTTTGGGCACCGTCCCTAGCATGCTCAGTTGTTAACATACGCTTCCACATGGGATGATAGGACTGTTAGGCAGCCTTAGAGATTGAAACTTGTTATCCATCACATTGCAGGGAATGTGGAGAGTTCAATAGGATCATTGAATATAATGATAAGTTA
>NW_007458518.1:0-353 GCF_000475195.1 Diaphorina citri | reverse complement strand
TTAGTCTTTAGCATGTCTTCATAAAGTCTTTAGCATGTCTTCATAAAGCTGAGTGGTATTTAGCATGTCTTCATAAAGCTGAGTGGTATTTAGCATGTCTTCATAAAGTCTTTAGCATGTCTTCATAAAGCTGAGTGGTATTTAGCATGTCTTCATAAAGTCTTTAGCATGTCTTCATAAAGCTGAGTGGTATTTAGCATTTATTTGGACCTCTAGTATTTAGCAAAGAGACGAAAAAAGTGTGGCGCTCTTAACTGAAATAAAATCTTACATAGATGAATCGCAGGTTCTCGTTTCCTCTAATTTACATCTCTTCGGGGTCACCAATTTACCCTGACACCTGTGAGCAACCT
>NW_007458517.1:0-353 GCF_000475195.1 Diaphorina citri | reverse complement strand
TTCTTCTTCTTCTTCTCCTCCTCCTCCTTCTTCTTCTCCTCTTCCTCCTTCTTCTTCTCCTCCTCTTCCTCCTTCTTCTTCTTCTCCTCCTCCTCCTTATTTTTCTCCTGCTCCTCCGCCTTCTCCTTCTTTTTTTCTTCTCCTCCTCCTTGTTCTTCTTCCTCCTCCTCCTGCTCCTCTATTTTATATTCTTCTTCTTCTTCTTCTTCAGCTTTTTTCTTTTCGTGGAGTCCCTAGAACGTTCTCGATATATGAGAACCACTTAGAGTTGACGCGAAGGTGCCAGGCGCTAGGTGCTTGGCAGATCCTAATCAGTACAGTAAACTTGGAATCAGTAACCGATCTACGGTCCA
>NW_007458516.1:0-353 GCF_000475195.1 Diaphorina citri | reverse complement strand
AAAACATCAAGCAGGATTGTTATTTCGCACACTAAAAAATTAATGTTGGTGTAATGAATTGATTTTGTTCACCTACTAGGCTCGGGACTTTGGGCGAAAGCGGGACATTTTAGCGTCCCCAGAGGATTTCTCGGGACAGCGGGACCAGAGGCTCCAAAGCGGGACTGTCCCGCCGAAAGCGGGACGTATGGTCAGCCTAGCTATTACACACCTGTAATGCCTCCTTTATGAAGTCAAATGATATTTTGTGGTTCTTAATGAAACTATGAAAAAATTGATAAAATAGAATGAGGGTGTGCCAGCCTAGTTAGCTTAGTTGGTAGTGCGTCTGCCTTGTAAGCGCTAGGCCGCGG
>NW_007458515.1:0-353 GCF_000475195.1 Diaphorina citri | reverse complement strand
CACAGTCTGATTTATTACCACTGGATGTCAGATTGGCAAAATCAAAACGTAAGTAGGTTATTTGCTGGTATTAGTTTAGTCTTTAATAAAGAATTAGCCTGCCAGCTATTTGTAATGATATTTTTCATCAAATATACTAACTTGATTAAACAAATAATTATTTCAGGTGTAGCAATGAGATCTACAATCAAGTTATTTCTTAAAGAAGTATTGTTTTTACTTAACAGTAAGCAGTTAGTCAGGTACGGATATAAATCAAATAACGGATAGATACTCCGTTTTAGGACATAAAACACACAAATCCGAAAAAGAACTTCACTTTCGTTTTCTTTACTTACAGGTTATTAAAGATA
>NW_007458514.1:0-353 GCF_000475195.1 Diaphorina citri | reverse complement strand
CATTTTTGTATCCAATATGACGTCAGAGTCAGAGAGCCACGAAAAATATGAATTGCTGATCAAAAGTAAATAGCATTACCATTTCTTTCCCTCCAGGGGCAAAAACCTTTTCTTCCGACCAAAGTTGACTGTATTGCCATTTTTCAGATTTTCTATTGTTTCAACCAGCTTATAGCTACTTCAGCTTCTCAGTATTGTACTTCGGCGTCTCTAGCCTTTTTCTGAAATCACGGTTCGACCAACACCTTTGAGCAGCCTAAGACGCGTTTCGTTCTTATTGGAAATCATCAGCTAGACATATCGCTCGGGTATCTTTAATATAATATTAAGGAGCGCGGTAGCGCTCCGCCCCG
>NW_007458513.1:0-353 GCF_000475195.1 Diaphorina citri | reverse complement strand
TAAAAAGCAGGCTCTATATTTATGGAACTGTTTCCTAACTAGTTGCAGTTTTTTGTTTGTAGAACATGCAGTTTTTTTTGTTTGAATTAAAATGGAAAAGTTTTATCCGGGAAGGTAGATACCTGCCAGTAGTTTATAGTGTGCGGAATAAGCACGAAGAAAACAGTTTATTGTCGTTCTTTTTACTGCCTTTTCTCTTATGCAGGCACTAGACCGTTGAATTACTAGCAGACCGAGATAACGTAGAAAATTTTACAACCTTTTCACCTTGAAGACCCAGTTCTAACTCTAAACCATACTGCAATCTCGGTTCTGAAAGGCAATGTAAGTACTCCACTGAGAGATAAACAATT
>NW_007458512.1:0-353 GCF_000475195.1 Diaphorina citri | reverse complement strand
GAGGAGGAGAATTTCATGTTTGTAAAACCTATGTGTAATACTTATTGGGGATACTTTCTCCACCTTTTCTCTTCCCCTTCTCCTCCCCCTCTTCCTCCTCCTGTTCTTCTTTTCCTCCTTCTCTTCCTTTTCCGTCACGCCTTCCTTGAAGTTTGGGTTCTGTGACTTCTGTGTAGCCCTTAGTTGACTATCTTGAGACATTTTTAGTTGCCTATTCTCTAGCCTAGTGTCTCTCGTCTCTCCGGCTTTATGCCTTGCTTTCTTTCGCAGGTAATACCTATATATATATAAAAAGAAATCAAATAAAGAAACTACCAGTTCCTGAGGGTACGACACGACACAGGGTATACCGT
>NW_007458511.1:0-353 GCF_000475195.1 Diaphorina citri | reverse complement strand
TTCTTCACTTTCAATTTGCAGGCAAAGGAGCAGGCAGTTTGATCGGTGGTTACCTGATGAAAGGATTTGGCACCAAAATCACCTACCAACTATTTGCAGCCACCATGGTATTAACAGGCTGCATGTACTTCGTCTTCAACAAAGCATTCATTGTGCCGCTGGAGAAGAAAAAGATCAATAGCAAGGATGAAGAGAATTGCACCAAAAAGAAGGTGAGTGATTGACCATTGAAGAAAATGCTTTTGTTGTGGTGTAAACTCTGGTCTTAACCAGTTAATAAAATAAATAAATAAATGTCTTTTCTTTGTGTTACTATATCACAACTTTGGTGCTCACTGCAGCATTGTAGGATT
>NW_007458510.1:0-353 GCF_000475195.1 Diaphorina citri | reverse complement strand
ATTCTCAAATAAATGAGGATAAAATTCCATACCTCGGCTGGGATCGAACCCACGCCCTCCTGTTTACCAGGCGAGCGTTTTGACCACCACTACGCCACCGAGGCAGGTTAATAATAAATTGTCCTTAAATATACTGCTCGAAGAGGAGGACTAGAGTCCCTTTAAACCAGCAGTAACCTACTACTATTATTGTGGTCAAAGTATCAAATTATATTGAGGATAAAATTCCATACCTCGGATGGGAATGAACCCACGCCCTCCTGATCACCAGGCGAGCGTCTTGACCACTACACCACCGAGGCAGATGAATTTCCACTGCTTAACCAAGACCTATGCCCTAATAGTACACCTAA
>NW_007458509.1:0-353 GCF_000475195.1 Diaphorina citri | reverse complement strand
CAGAATTTAGTCGGGTACATTCTAACAGTGGCTGGCATTAGAACGTACCCTATCTAGCATACCAAATGCATCTTGAAGATATTGGGGTTCCTCCCTTAATAGCCTGAGGTAATCTTCCCCCAAGGCCCTAGATACTACTTTCCAACGCTATACTCACCCAATAATAAGTGGCATCCGATTTTAGACGGGCACTCTCTAATGGTGGCTGGCATTAGAATGTAGATTATAGAATGTACCCTATCTAGCATACCAAATGTATCTTGAAGATATACCTTGAAGACATGGGAGTTCCTCCCTTAATAGCCTGAGGTAATCTTCCCCCAAGGCCCTAGATACTACTTTCCAATCATATA
>NW_007458508.1:0-353 GCF_000475195.1 Diaphorina citri | reverse complement strand
AAGTCCCTAGAATAGAATATTTAATAGGTATAGGTAACTTGATAGGACTTTACGCCCGCAGTCTCTTTACTAACTCGAACGAGTCAAATAAAGGAATAGAATAGAATTACCTTGTTCATCTTGCGGAGATAGGACTGAAAAGTCCCTTAACTGCCGCAGTCTAACCAAGTCTGAAAAGTTTCTTTATACAATACAATACTCGTACACTGTACCTACACAATGTACCAAGTACTTAGAGCTGAATCCCCCTCGTCTAAAACTTTAGCGTCTAGTCCTCTATTCCTGCAGATTAAACAAGCAAACAAGGTCTTGTACCTAATATATGATTGGTAATCAGGTACCTTTTCTTCGTG
>NW_007458507.1:0-353 GCF_000475195.1 Diaphorina citri | reverse complement strand
ATCTTCCAACACGTTATCACTAATTATTATTTATATTTTAACTTCTTCTAAAAAATCGCTTATTTAGGCGGCAAACTATAACTCAGTGAAGTAAGTGATCTATGAGATAGCGTGGAAAGAAGGAAGACAATAATACATAGTGTTCCGCTAAAGTGATCTGCAGTGTGGAAAGTAATTAGGAGTGACTGACAAGGTCTGGTTTTAGTTGCGGGGGACCGGGGTTCGAATTTCGATTGAAAACAACGGATGTCTTATCGTCCCGAAATCGAAGACAGTAGGAGGACAGGATAGGAGAAAATCAGCCTTTTCAAGAATGAACCTTATCTGTTTAGGATAAAGTTGACCCTGGCTGG
>NW_007458506.1:0-353 GCF_000475195.1 Diaphorina citri | reverse complement strand
AGACCCTGTCTGTCGAAATATTTAGGTCTTGTACATAGTTATCCTGTCATTCCTGTCACATGTTATGAATGATTAGGACATGAGGAGTAGAGAGGGGACTATGTCCTGTTTGTGATGTCACAATTGACCTGATCGCACTGTAGCTGAGCCTAGCTCCTGGTTATGTAACTTGTCAGGCATCTCACTTTCCTTCTATTGGAGATCCTGCTTTCTAAAGGATCTTTGGAGGTGCATCATGTCATTAGTATGAGATCTTGCATTGAAAAGATGAAAAAGATCTTTGGATGTGCATTTTGTGCTGGAGTTATATTTTCAGTAGGAGCGTAACACCGACCCCAAATAAGAGTGGGAAG
>NW_007458505.1:0-353 GCF_000475195.1 Diaphorina citri | reverse complement strand
TATTAATAATAATACATAACAGATAAGATACGTAGGTCTGCTATAGGGTGTAGGTACAAAGCTGCAAAGGTGTTCTCCTAAGTCAAGATATACCTGATTTCCAAGAAATTTTAAAAGAGATTACGAGTATCTGGAAATCTACATAGACAATGGGGTCGAGCGGATTGGAACACATCACATGCCTTCAGGCACACTCCTTTTGTCAAAGATCTAGGTTTTCCTTGCCCTTGGGATCAATGTAATTTGAAGAAACCATTTACTGATGAAAATTTGAAACAATAGATCAGTTGCGCTTACTTGTGTGATGTTTCAAAGTCATAGAGCAGGAAAAATGGGGACCAACGGAATTTTTC
>NW_007458504.1:0-353 GCF_000475195.1 Diaphorina citri | reverse complement strand
AAGTTGTCAAAAGAGAGATGAGGAGTGCACTTACATGTACTGGAAGACACGATATGATCTTATAATAGAGGAGTCTGATTTCATGTCCTTCACTGAAAATGTCTACCGAGACCTTTTCCTTGGCCAGACACAGCCTGCAGTTGTGAAACAGATCATCAAGCACGGGGAGTTCTTCAGGTGTGATTTCCATAGTGTTAATCATTTATGCGTTGTAAATGTCAACAAGTCAACGACGAAACACAGATGTCTCTCTTCTGTGTGCTAACTCTTTAACAGATAGAAGAGGTAGCTTAGCACCATCACTAGGTTAACAAGGGTAGGTGTAGTCCAATGTACGATGAAGGAATAAAAAC
>NW_007458503.1:0-353 GCF_000475195.1 Diaphorina citri | reverse complement strand
CTTTAGCACTATCAGACCTGTCCTAGCATCTGTGCCGCAGGGGTCAGTACTTGGTCCGATACTTTATAATCTCTATGTCGCCACAATAGCTGACAGTTTCCTTCCTGTAAATGGTCAAACATTTATTGGGATGTTTGCAGATGATTTGTTGCTAGCCTGTGCTGACTCTGATATTGGTACTGCAAGGAATGAGCTCCAGATCTTGGTTGATCATGTTGTCAACTGGTGTGGCCAATGGTGTATAACAATTAACGTCCAAAAGACCGAGGCAAAAATATTCTCCCTGAGGAGGTCACCCAAACCTTCCTGCATATTAATCAGAGGCCAAGCAGTCCTCTGGAAGGACGAACCTG
>NW_007458502.1:0-353 GCF_000475195.1 Diaphorina citri | reverse complement strand
CTGTGGCGGTTGTAAAAAAACTGACAAATCTCTCTCTCTCTCTCTCTCTCTCTCTCTCTCTCTCTCTCTCTCTCTTTCTCTCTCTCTATTGTTCGACGTCAGATATTTGAAAAGAAAGAAAAGTGGCGGGAAAGTGACGATTTTTACGCGGCTCTTGATTTTTTTTTTGCAACTTGAAATGCGACGTTGCCATTATGTTCATAGTACCTATCATAATAAGTATTGTGTTTTCATCTGGCAACACTCTCCTCGTTCTAGTTCTTTTCTTATTTGATAATATTCTTCTCGGTTTCTAAGAATTCAGCTCCTTTCACAATACCCGCATGTATTACAATATAAATATCTCGGTATTC
>NW_007458501.1:0-353 GCF_000475195.1 Diaphorina citri | reverse complement strand
TAACTTCGCAGTTCAGAGATCAGAGTACACGTTAGCTGTTCACTATCCATTCAACTTTTGCAATCGCCAATCGACTCTTCAAGGATGTGGAGAACTAGGGGAATTCGTAAGAGAAGAGTGACGAAAATGAAGCATCTTACAATGTTGCCAGAAGAGCCTTCGATATCAGGTGATTTTGGTACCTGATACCCTGTAAATAAGAAAATGTTCTCCTAGCGTGCTACAACACTTTGGGGAGATTCTGTGACAAATCTAAAGAGTTGCTAGAGAATGATTTTTTTTTTTTTCAGAGATATAGTATATACCAGGGTTGTCCAACCCGCGGCCCGCGAGCTCATTTCTGCTGCCCGCGA
>NW_007458500.1:0-353 GCF_000475195.1 Diaphorina citri | reverse complement strand
GGATCAAAAGGATGACATGAAAACAGTTGAAATTTCAGAGCATCATTGTCACACACTTGAACTTGGCTAATCCCAAGAATTCGGTTTAAATCACATGAGTTATGTATGTTTTCATACCATCTATAATTCTATAGGCTATAAGTATTCTGTGTAATGGGTTGGTTAGTGTTTTAGGAATCAACAAAACCGGAGGCAACTCCAACTCAAAATATGAAGTTTATGAATGAATTAAAATTATTCACGACCATGAAGAATTTCCAGTAGACAAAAGAACACGAGAAGGAAAGAAAGGAGCAACTATTGGAACTACAGCAAAGTTTATCTTAAGTATAGCCGCTGGATATCATTATTGG
>NW_007458499.1:0-273 GCF_000475195.1 Diaphorina citri | reverse complement strand
CAAACGTCCCGAATTGGCCGGGACAGTCCCGAATTTCAGGGGGTGTCCCGGCGTCCCGTTCAGTTTTTCATTTTGGGGCGTTTTGTCCCGAATTTCCGTTTTTGTCCCAGAAAAAATTCGGGACGCGTTTTTTAACTTTAAAATTAGGTACCTCTATAAATCAGAATTTGTTCTTAACTTGTTTAAATTTGTCAAAAAAAAAAAAAAAAAAACTTCCACTTTGCTAAACCTTTATAAACGAGAAAATGTTGTATTAAACCGCCTTAAACGAAA
>NW_007458498.1:0-353 GCF_000475195.1 Diaphorina citri | reverse complement strand
ACAGGTGTGTGTTGATATAGAGATGTGGTCCAAGCTTAGAACCTCACTGGATATTACTTAGGACAGACTGGACAGATGATTTAGGTTTTAGATGAAACTAAGTCAAATAAATAATAACCTCTGAATTTTTGGCCACGCGATTAAATTATATATTATAGGTCATGCTAGCATTGTAGGTTGTAGGTACCTACATAATTATTATGTCCCAGCCCCAACAAAGTAATAAATATGTAATGAAATATTAATAAACAAATATATAAAATAATAATAAACAAAATATTAAATATTGAAAAACGGAGCAGTTGCTAGAATTATTCGATTTAGGTTAGGTGGAAGGAATGATCTAAAATCTG
>NW_007458497.1:0-353 GCF_000475195.1 Diaphorina citri | reverse complement strand
TCTCTCATCAAATAAATTGTTAACAAATGGTATACCCATCCGTAAAAGCCGAAGCTTGTGCCACGGATGGGGAAAATAAGAAGAAAATAATATAGAACATAAAATATTTTAACATTAATTGCAATATCTAGACCTCCATAAACAAGCCTTCTCCAGAGGAAAATGCTGAAATATCTGTGAAAATTTGAGAATTCTGAAATCTCAGTGAAAAAGGGCAAAGTGACAGCAAGCCCAATGCTGATGTCAGTTAAAAGAGTTGACACTTTTTCTGCTTCACTTTTTACGGGTGACAAGTAGATTTTCATGAATTTTTCATTCTTTATTTTCCAAGTGCAACAGGTAATACATTATTT
>NW_007458496.1:0-353 GCF_000475195.1 Diaphorina citri | reverse complement strand
CAGGATTCCTAGCTGACATTTGGTTTTGATCTACCACAGGTTAATACAAGATCTAACACAAGAACCTCATGAAATGAAAAGAAGAATGACTAAGTAACAAAAGCATATAAGATCATATTATTAGTTGGTATCAGTAGAGGACCATGAAAGGTTTTATTTATTCTATAACTCTCTTTTTTGCCAAATGTCATTCCTATTTCTTATTTTTTGTATTCATTGTATAGTATTTGATTTATTTTTTAACTCTTCAAAATTCAAGACAACAATCAACAATAATTACAAAATTAGTAATGACAAAAAGTTCATGAAATAAGGTAATATAATTTTTACTTACATCAAGAAAAATTTCTTGG
>NW_007458495.1:0-353 GCF_000475195.1 Diaphorina citri | reverse complement strand
ATTTTAGTAAGAGACATAATTTTTTTATTGAAATGTTGCTCCAAAAAAATTAAAAAAATACTTTTATGGAAAAAGTCAGAAAAGAGAAATGTTGAAGTCGCCGACACCCATTTTTTCAGTGGCCGACACACCATTTGCAGGAGTGGTTGACACCATTGTTGACACTGTGTGATTCGTTGACACCCTTCACTTATGATCACCTAAAAGGTCTTTTCGTGCAAATGGTGACCTTTTAGGTGGGTATTTGCAAATATTAGACAAACCCTAACCCCATCATAACAACAGTGGGTAAATTTATTGTAAAAAAAAGCTCTTTAGCTCCTTTTTCTTCGTTCCTGACTTGGACTTATCAT
>NW_007458494.1:0-353 GCF_000475195.1 Diaphorina citri | reverse complement strand
CCAAATGAAGGTCCATGCCAAATTTGGTGCTTTCCTGACGAAATGCAGCTTTTTTGACGTTGGGCCACCCACTAATAGTGTGTAGCGCCCTTTACAGCGTGTCTTTCTCCTATACATTATTTTTACTTTCTATTACTACAGTATAGCGGAGCTATACTAGTAATGGTTACTTTCTATTACTACAGTTTAGCGGCTACTAGTAATGAAAGTATTGCAATCGGTCCAAATTTTCAAAATCGGGAAATGGGTGGAAATATCCGTTTTGGGGTCCCCTAATTCCAAAAAAGTGGTTTTTAGCCCATGGTCTGTACGTTACGTACGTACGTAACGTACGTACGTACGTACGTACGTAC
>NW_007458493.1:0-244 GCF_000475195.1 Diaphorina citri | reverse complement strand
ACGTCCGTGGAAAAGAAAAGCTCCTTTTTGTATTCAACCTAACCCTATAATAACACTAATCAGTGCTCTAATTGTGAAAACTCCTTCTTGCGTTTACTTAACCTAACCCTATAATAACACTGGTCACTGCTTGTTTGTGCCAGTTCCTTTGGTAGCAATATTCCAAAAAAAAAAAAAAAAAAAAAAATCCATTTGTTGAAAAACACTGAAAATAGTGGTGACTGTAAAGAAAATCTATCTTTTG
>NW_007458492.1:0-353 GCF_000475195.1 Diaphorina citri | reverse complement strand
GTGTGGTCTGTGTCGTAGCATGCCCATTCCGTAGTATGCCTCTCATCAGATGGGCAAGAAGAGACACAATACTTCCCATTTAGGTTCTGGGTCAACACGAGAACACCAGAGAGTAACCCGTTGAATCAACTTTGGCTCAGGTGGTGACTGATGGGTAAATCAAGGAACAACGTTTCGTTAAACTGTTAACCGAAGTGGAACAAGTCAATAGCGAGTTTTTGCAACGAAAAGTAACGTCCCATTAACTGAACTCTTTAACGTTATTTGAGGAAACCTCTGTAATGTAAGACCCAAGTTGACCAAAACACGTTTATGGACATGCTCAGAAACGAGTTTTCGCTAATTTTGGTTGC
>NW_007458491.1:0-353 GCF_000475195.1 Diaphorina citri | reverse complement strand
TCAGATACATAGGTTCCATTAGATGATGAACGGAACAAGTTATAAAGTCAATCCGTTCCGAATTTTGGCACTCAAGTGAAGTACCTACTATTCATATTATAGGTGCATATTTTATTAATATGTCCAGACCTTTCAAACATCGACAACTTGGTAGAGAAGTATTGGGATGAACGAAGGAAAATGACCTAATAGTCAACTCCAAGCACTTGAAAATAAAATATTATAGCTGCTTAATGGAGGAGTTATGTACAGCTTTCAAAGTGTGTTACGTGTGTCTAACATTTCTCTTTCTGGATTTAATAATAATAATAATAATAATTATACTTATTTGTATTATTATTTTACAATTTCTT
>NW_007458490.1:0-353 GCF_000475195.1 Diaphorina citri | reverse complement strand
AATGTGTACTCGAATTTTGATTACTAAATAGGTAGGCATGTGTAATTCTTTGTTTTTCTGAGTGTCTCACCGCCCGCCGTTTATACATAGTTCGTAGCAATGAAACAACTGCTACGTTAGACTCGTGTGGTCTGTGTCGTAGCATGCCCATCCCGTAGTATGTTCCTCACATGAGATGGGCGATAATTTCGTGGTTCTTCTCTTCTCCATTCTTTCCTCTTTCCTCTTGTTCTATCCTATTCTCCTCTCTTCCCTTCTCTTCTCTCCTTTTAGACCAGTGGTTCTCAAACTTTTTTGCATGGCGCCCCCTTTGGGCATATTCTCATTTTTTCACGCCCCCCCTACCTTACCCA
>NW_007458489.1:0-353 GCF_000475195.1 Diaphorina citri | reverse complement strand
GTCAGTTGTCATGAGCACTGAACCCAGTAGCTCTGGATTGAGAGTCAGTTGTCATGAGCACTGAACCCAGTAGCTCTGTATTAAGAGTCAGTTGTCATGTTCTAGGTGTGTACATATTACCGACATGTTACACTCTGCGTCATGCGCGGGGCTATGGTAGATCAGCACTGAGGAACTGGTTGTTTCAAATGTCCAAGGATGGAATAACATGGACTACACTAGTAACGCACACAGATGATACTTCACTCAACGAACCAGGTTCAACAGCTACCTGGCCAATAGAACTATCGCCTGACACACACACTGATGAGCAAGGTAAGTGGAATTATACTTGACCAATAGAACTATCGCCT
>NW_007458488.1:0-353 GCF_000475195.1 Diaphorina citri | reverse complement strand
AATTCTAAAGGTAAGACGCCAGCTTATTTCCTTCCTTGTTTTTTGCCTGGTCCTTCGGAAAACGCCTTTGACCAAACAGTACATGTTTTATTAGAATTAAAAAAATTAAAAGACAATGGAGATTCGACATTCAACTGGTGATAATATTTGGTGAGCTTTCGAGAATACTCAGATTCTCATCATCAGACCGAAAATACGAGCGCTGGAGTTGTAGAGTAAACATCTCTCTCGCGATTTTTGGTCTGATACATCTCTCTCGCGATTTTTGGTCTGATACATCTCTCTCGCGATTTTTGGTCTGATGATGAGAATCTGAGTATTCTCGAAAGCTCACCAAATATTATCACCAGTTG
>NW_007458487.1:0-353 GCF_000475195.1 Diaphorina citri | reverse complement strand
ATGAGTTGCAATTAGTAAGTTATCATCAGATTACAGCACTCTAACCTAAAACAGGTATAGTAGAAGCAAAGAATTCCACAGTGAGCAGAAATAATATGAGGTGAATAGGATATCTCTACAAAGCAATGGAGATTCTATTAGAGGTGGAAATAGACAGGCTATAAGATGGCCATTTCTGGCCTGACTGAAAGGAGTGTTGGGTAGTTAGTTGCGAATTGTTAAAATTAGTTTTTTAAAGGGAACAGAAAGTGGAGGCGAATAAGGGATTAAAAGAGTGTTAACATGGCGGGAAAGGGGTGAAATTTCAGACGGCATCATTAGCTGAGGAGCTTGTCATTACAAACACCTGACGT
>NW_007458486.1:0-353 GCF_000475195.1 Diaphorina citri | reverse complement strand
GCCCGTAGTTTATTCGATCGTGATTAGAGAAAATCAGTACCTATGTACCTACCTAATTTGTTTAATATTCAGTTTATTGACAGACTGACAGAGAGACTGACAGACAGACATCGAAGCGAATAAAATAGCCCGTCCACTATACCTTTTGTAAAAAGACCTCTAATTTGATATATACCTAGGTCGACCAGGTTTGGATCAGTCCTTCTATGGGAACAGACAGACATACAGACACACAGACAGACGACACCGAAGCGAATACAATAGCCCGTCCATTGTACCTTTTTACTTTCTATTACTACAGTATAGCGGAGCTATACTAGTAATGAAAGTATTGCAATCGGTCCAAATTTTCA
>NW_007458485.1:0-353 GCF_000475195.1 Diaphorina citri | reverse complement strand
TAATTATGACATAATCCTTATTCGTGTGCGTTTTCGGCAGTGGTTTAGGTCCCAAACTCGAACCACCGACCTTCAAATAAGGAGACCATGAACCACCTCGACTTCTGACCTCTTGCGTTCTGCATATATAGTCGTCATCGTCAGTCGTCACCAGAATGGTACTTCCAAACAGTCAGATGTCTGCAAATGTACATTAAATGATATGCCTGCAGGACAAGAAGTTCTAAAAACCAATATTTTAATGCAATTATTTTTTCGATGATTTCTTTGAATGAAATGTAAAGTTGAAATTAAATGTAACTTCTTAATACCAGGGCTGGTCTCTGCTTCTACAACCAGCTCAAGAAGCAAAA
>NW_007458484.1:0-353 GCF_000475195.1 Diaphorina citri | reverse complement strand
CTAAAGAGTTTCTGTGTCTCTACAAAATAAAAATCCCTGAATGTTTAAAACAACCACTAGACAGAAATACTGGATATACTCGTAAAGTCGCTTTTCTGTAACAACCAACATCCACATTGACTTTGTCAATATTGCCCAGGAACAAAATACAAAGTCCTTCGTAGATTCGGAAAAGCTTAACCCATTAGGGCTGTTTGCCCCTACACCTGAGCCTCTATGTGAGCTGTTAGCCCCTACACCAAAGCATCTGAGTGGGCTATTTGTGCATGAAGGCTAAGGAATAAAGTACAAAGTCCTTGGTAAACTTGGAGCTTGTGTGAAAGAAAATAATAGTCTGTCTTCAAAGTTTTATT
>NW_007458483.1:0-353 GCF_000475195.1 Diaphorina citri | reverse complement strand
AAAACTTCAACCGCAGCTTTTATTAAATAGGTAATTGAAACAATGTAAGAAAGAACAGAAATAGTTTTTAAAAGTAGATTTTTGAGTAGATTTTTTTAAAAGTTTGAACTCTCGAGTTTTTCTAGAAAAGCATCCATTAAGGAGTTTTATGATAGGTACCTAGGTATCTACCAATAAAAATCTCAGTGTCATAAACTTGGTAACTCTAAGTTTCTCAACTTCGTCGTTAAAAGAAGAACATGAAGGCTGCTAAACTTTACCTTTTAAACTACGCTTATGTCGTCTCAGAATTTCCTTGTTCACAAAATGTCCCAAGTACAAAACTTCCTCCATAGTATAGTGGTCAAGACGCT
>NW_007458482.1:0-353 GCF_000475195.1 Diaphorina citri | reverse complement strand
CGGGCGGGAATCGAACCCGCGGCCTAGCGCTTACAAGGCAGACGCACTACCAACTAAGCTAACTAGGCTGGCTTTCCCTTTTGAAAACCTTACCATACGCCAGTACGCCACTCATCCATACTCCATAGGTAAGAGGTAGACCTATCGCTAACCTATTGAAAACTGAATAACAAATTGACGGTATACCGAACTAGGTAACAAAGGATTTCTCCTCTTCATGCTTGTAAAGTGAGGTTTGACTGAGGAAACTGTAAAAAACAGAGTCTTATCGAAGAGAAAAGAAAGACGGGATAGGAGAAAGCCAACCATTCCAAACACATTAAGAACCAACTTTATGTGTGTTAGGATGAAAT
>NW_007458481.1:0-353 GCF_000475195.1 Diaphorina citri | reverse complement strand
GTCGACTAAAAGAGATGAGCTCCAGTGTTTGGCTCCGGTCATTGAAAAGTATGAACCCTCAATCGACGCGTCGGTCTTCATCAATCTGGTACGGGACCTTAAGAACTCCAAAAAAAAGTTGGAAATTATCAGAGATGACTATGACATGGATCCCAACGCAGTAATATCCGTGCTCTCAAAGATCGTATCTGACGATCCTACCTCTCTTGATCCTAAAATAATGAATCGTGTAAAGAATCTGCGTAAAGCCCTTGTCACTCTCGTTGGTCCTGTGGCCAATAATCCTGCCTCAACTTCTGTTAATCCTATTCCTACCGGTCCCCAAGATCCAGTCCTCACGGACTCCGATCTGG
>NW_007458480.1:0-353 GCF_000475195.1 Diaphorina citri | reverse complement strand
TATTATTATTATTATTATTATTATTATTATTATTATTATTATTATTATTATTGTAACAAAAACTGAAACTGCCCTTCTTGAATTTCATCACAAGATTCGGGGAAACACATTTGTGCCGCTCAATACTTTCCCTTAGCATAGTAGGTAGGTACCTTTTTGCCCTGAACGAAATGGATAGTATGGATAAGGTAACATCATTCTGAGATGAAACTTTCAAGCCCAGACTTGGACAGATTCATTTCTGGGTCGGATCGGAGCACAAGTTGTGTTGAATATCACATTTCTGAAGACATTTTTTTGAGCACTTTTTCAGCGTTGCCAGAAATTTCTTTTTACAAACGCTCCCCCCCCCC
>NW_007458479.1:0-353 GCF_000475195.1 Diaphorina citri | reverse complement strand
GCTAGGTATTTAACACTTTATAACAGCGGTTCCTAATTTTTTAAGGCATGGCCGTTCATGTCACTCATCCATTTAGTGGTCTTGCTCGGCGTAGCATAACAAAAAAGAACCGGAAAATAGCCTATAACCTTCACGGGAGTGCAAGCAATCTGTCTGTCTGTGTGTGTGTCTGTCTGTCTGTAAACAAGATATCTCGAGAACGGTAAGAGCTAGAGAGTTGAAATTTGGTATGTAGATGTCAAATGTGACAAGGATGCGACACGAAACTTTGGTTGGGATCGGTGCAACGGTTGGCGGCATTTTACCGCTTTTTGGCGGTTTTTGGTGTAATTTAACAATATCTCGGGAACGGT
>NW_007458478.1:0-353 GCF_000475195.1 Diaphorina citri | reverse complement strand
TCCTTGTGGCTTTCATTTAAATTTCAGACCAAAGTTTACCTACATAGACTGAAATCTCACGTCATATACACACTTACCTAACATTCCTTGTGGCTTTCAGTTAAATTTCAGACCAAAGTTTACTTACATAGACTGAAATCTCAAGTCATACACACTTACCTAACTAGCAGGTAACAGGTACCTCGCTAAGTAGGAAAGTGCATAAGTAGGATACCTTTGTTAAGTACTATGATGAGACGATGAGAGTGAAATACTGTGGTGTGCTTAGGGTAGGGGGTGCAGGGGGTTGGGTACGTACTGTGTAAAATTGAAGTGTTGTATTCAAGAACGGCCGAAATACGGGAATCGATTTC
>NW_007458477.1:0-353 GCF_000475195.1 Diaphorina citri | reverse complement strand
CACTAAAAACTGACCATCGAAAATTTGACCCGATTACATTACTTTCCTTCCTATAGGATAAGGAAAGTAAAAAGCTCTGTGCTCCCCACTCCACTCTGTTGTTAGCCTAACCTGTAGTAATAATCGCTAACAACATTTTAGGTTGGCTTCTATATTTTTCCTGTTTTGTGTGCAGGTATGAAGCAGTAAGACATTGTCGTTATGTAGATGAAGTAGTGAGAGATGCACCCTGGGAGACTGATGATGAGTTCCTTGCTAAGCATAAGGTATGTCACCAACCTATACCTAACTGTAACACTAAATATTTACATCCTTGTATATCTTATAACTTAAACATAAGGTATGTCATCAAC
>NW_007458476.1:0-353 GCF_000475195.1 Diaphorina citri | reverse complement strand
GTGTAGTAAAATTGTTTCATATGAAGTGTTTTCAGTTGCTCACAGATACTAGAGAGTCTTGATTTTTCATGTGATTGAAACTAAGACTGACCCTGGCTGGATAGGACTGAAAAGTCCCCAGAAATATCCGTTTTAACTGATCATAAGGTTTGCAAATCGCTCTTAACCTCACAAAAAGGTTTTCTTTCAAAAATGCAAAACGTTCTCAAGATTGGATAAACCAGAAAGAAAACTTCAGCACAACAAATCCTGGGTAGGTCTTACTGACTTTTGATAGGTAGGTAGGTACATCATCAGATTTTATCACTATTGGTAAATTTGACATCTCCACTAAATAATGAATTTGTGGCACC
>NW_007458475.1:0-353 GCF_000475195.1 Diaphorina citri | reverse complement strand
TGTTAAAAGTGGAACCTATGTATTTAGATGAATTAAATGCTGCTTCTTTGTGTGAGCCTAAGCCTAATAATTTCAATTTTATAGGCAAGGAATTCATTATCCTAATTTACCTAAATTAAGGGTGATGTATGGCAAAATATTTTGGCTGCAAACTGCAGAGGCTACAGTCCAAAAGTTATGAGTTTAGTGACATCAGAAACATAGGAAAGGACATTTATTATCTACGTACAAAATGACCTGTGTCTTTTGAGGACCCTACACTCGATGTCATTTGACTGTTTGGCTCCTCTCCATTCTCCCTAAGTTCAAATTAATTCTAGTCAAAGGTGTCTTGAGGTGTGTCCACACATCAC
>NW_007458474.1:0-353 GCF_000475195.1 Diaphorina citri | reverse complement strand
ATGGAAGAAAAGGAGAAGAGGGGGCTGAAAGAAGGCTTATAATAAGGAGAAGGAAGAAGAAAGAGAAAGAGGAGGTAGGAGGAAGAAGGAGAAGGAGGAGGAGGAAGAGGAGGAGAAAGAATGAAAAGAGAAAATAGAAATTTCGGAAATCGATCAAATTTCCTGCGTTTTTTTCTTTTTCTTCTTTTTCTCCTCCTCTTCTTCTTTATTCCTTGTTCCGTGGATATATCATAGCTATTAAAGTCAGTCAACTGTAGAACTCCGAAAAAGGGCACTTACCTGCCCCTCCCCCCATGGTCGCCCCGATAACTTTATGGGGCCCAAAATCTACCCGTAAATTTCCTTTACATAGC
>NW_007458473.1:0-353 GCF_000475195.1 Diaphorina citri | reverse complement strand
GACCATCACCCCGGTGTATAGCAGATACAAAAAGATATCTTTTCTTTATTCTGCTATTGCCATTCGGCGAAAGCTAAACCGCTAAAACAACAACAACAACAACAACAACAACAACAACAAAAACAACAGAAAATAAATAACATAATGAAGCGTTACTGCCATACAAGGAAAGATGGCCCTAGGTGGAAACTACCAGATAGCTAAGCTCATCATAGAATTCTGAGTAAAAATATTCCACGAAGAATCAGATATGGCAATTTATTATCAAATGTGGCCATATGTATTATCAAAATACGGCCGTATATTATCAAATATGGATAGTCACTTAGATGGAGACAGGAAAAAGTGTAGTT
>NW_007458472.1:0-353 GCF_000475195.1 Diaphorina citri | reverse complement strand
CTAGGCGAGGTTAACGCCTTAGGCGTTCTCTACCACCTAACCCTTAGAGCTCCATCATTATGTGGTCAAATTTTCAAATAAATGATAAAATTCCACACCTTGGCTGGGATCGAACCCACGCCCTCCTGATTACCAGGCAAGTGTCTTGACCACTACGCCACCAAGGCAGGTTAATTGTCTTTTTAATTTTATTTCTTGAAGATTCTTTGTTAAATAATTATTTCAATTTTTACTATTCCAAATTTCGTCCAATTTCATTTGGAGTTGATGTTATTCTCTTTTATTCTAACCCTTTTTCTTCTTCTTCCTCTCAGCCTCTTCACTCCTCTCTACCTCGCAATTCTCACAAACTG
>NW_007458471.1:0-353 GCF_000475195.1 Diaphorina citri | reverse complement strand
GAGGTTTTACAACCTGGTCCTCTTGCCCCGAGTTCGTGATGACATTACCGAGTACAAGCGACTGAACTTTCACCTCTATCAGGCTCTGAGAAAGGCACTGTACAAGCCTGGGGCTTTCATGAAGGGAATTCTTCTACCTTTGTGTGAGGTGAGTGTTTGCGACTAGTTGTTCCACTTTGCTCCTTTGCTTTGCTACAGAGTGGCGAAACGCGTATGGTGAAGAGAAAAGATTTTGTTTTCCCTTTTGTAGAACGGATTTTTTGTTTGTGTCTGATTTTGACAAAGTTTGACCGAATTGTTCAAAACACGAGATAGGTATTTCGATCCAAATCTAAAAAAAAAAAAAAAAAAAA
>NW_007458470.1:0-353 GCF_000475195.1 Diaphorina citri | reverse complement strand
AGCGTTTACAAGGCAGACATTTATAATATCATAGGTAGGTACAATAAATTGGGAAAAAAATATCTTTGATGACACCTATGCTGTTTTGATGAATGGAAATTTATAGAAGTTACCTCATAGCCTGATTTACTTATTATAAGTATGTGCCAGGCTATGGTTTATGTTTAGTTCCCACATTATATTATTGTTCTTGGTTCTCATGACTGTAAATTTCTTCTGTCTGTTTTCTGCTGCTCTCTCAGGAAAAAATAAACAGTTGTTTTTCATCTGATTGGAAGGTAAGTTATTTCTTAAATATCATAACTAACTCTATTTTTACAATAGATAGAAAAGAAATAACCCTAACTAAAAAA
>NW_007458469.1:0-353 GCF_000475195.1 Diaphorina citri | reverse complement strand
AAAAAAAAAAAACCTCTATAGGTTCCCTTTACCAAACAATACAGTCGAACTAGTTTAATTGGGACCACATTATGGCTCCTTGGTCCCTTCATGTGCAATTGTAATTGGGAACCACTTTTGTAATTGGGAAACCTGGATAAATGTGGGGAAAAATAATTGCCGGTTCCTTGAATGGAGGAGTGCAATGGGGAAAATGTTATTAATAAAAGGTCGATTCCTATACGTAAAAATTTGTGAAAAATCCAAATCTGAGGTCAAAACTCTGAAAAAGTAACTAACTTTAAAAGGTCGAAAATTCAATTTTTAATTGCCGTTCTAATGGAAAAGTTCAAAGAGTTGTGACGTCAGATTTC
>NW_007458468.1:0-353 GCF_000475195.1 Diaphorina citri | reverse complement strand
TGTCTCCCTCTCTCATTTTCCCCAGTCCCCCCCCGTTTTTTTTTTTCAAATTATTACTCCTCCTCCTCTTTCTCCTTCTCCTTCTTTTCCTCTTTCTCCTTCTCCTTCTTTTCCTCTTCTCATAAGCAGTATACATACAGCTGACACAAAAGAGAGATAGCTATACAATGAGAGAGAGAGAGAGAGAAAGAATTAGGACAGAGAGAAAGCGAAAGAGAGGCAGAGGCAGAAAGAGATAGAAATAGGGTGAGAAAACGAGAGAGAGAGAGAGAGAGGAAGAGCTCGAGGGACCTACCACCGTGATTGAAATCAAATTAATAAAAAAAAAGTATTCATAAAAAAAGGAGGAGGAG
>NW_007458467.1:0-353 GCF_000475195.1 Diaphorina citri | reverse complement strand
TAATTCTATTAGTTGGAACCTTAGACTGCCAGACGCTGAAGTTAGAGGAAAAACAATCAGTTATAAGCTGGTTGTCCTTCCTCCGCTACATATTACTTTAATTTAAGTTAAAGTCACTGATATTGTACCTATATGTACCCACAATGTCGTACAACACAACTTTTCTATCGTCTATCATTGAAAGTGTGAAACATAACCAACCTCAGTGGTTGGAGGTTAACGCGTTGGACTTCTGATCTGGATATTGGTGGTTCTAATCCAAGGCAAGTCATAAAATTTAACGTGTATTGAGTCGGAAACGACAAGCATTTAACACATTTAAAAATAATATTAAATAACAAGAGGTCCTTTGT
>NW_007458466.1:0-353 GCF_000475195.1 Diaphorina citri | reverse complement strand
GCTGCTTCTTCCCAGTTTCCTTGTAGTGTGGGTGGGTCTCTTTTTCTCTCTGTACCATAATATGTTGACATTGTCCTACCATCTCTTTCTTGACCTTCCTCGATGTCTTCCCTCTTCATAGTCAATGCAATAGCTACCTGAAATTATATTGATTTTCAACTTTCTATTCTACCTTGAATATCGTAGGAAATAATATCATGTTTGTGATCTTACACCTGAGTCTTTATAAAGGCGACATAAGACTGCTGTCTGTACTGAAGCTTTGATCATAAATGCAGCGTCATATAGCAACAGACACTTCCTGCATTTACTGTTGTCACACGCATACAAGATAGGTACTTTTTTATTTCACA
>NW_007458465.1:0-353 GCF_000475195.1 Diaphorina citri | reverse complement strand
CTGATGTGCTTTGACATCTATGTAGGCATAGAAAATGGGATTCTGGTGTCTGTGCGAATTTGTCAAATGAGTAAGTACGTACTCTCATTTAGGATCAAATGGCTTTCAACATACAGTCTTGGTGAGAAAATTACTAGTCTGTAGCTCTATATATATATACATTATACTCGTACGTACAGTGTTTGTGACCGGGACCATGATCTGAGTTTGAACTATGTAGTTTCAAATAAACTGATTGGTTTAAGCAATTTGCATGAGTGGTTGATTTGGTTTATGCAATTTGCATGAGTGGTTGATTTTAAACTTTGGATTCAGTTTAACTAAAAATTTAAACCCATATTATGGATCCGACC
>NW_007458464.1:0-353 GCF_000475195.1 Diaphorina citri | reverse complement strand
CCCCGCCGGGAATCGAACCCGGGTCTCCCGCGTGCAAGGCGAGCGCAGTGACCACTACGCCATGGGAGCTGACGTATGAGATTAATGTGAGTAGGTGAGTAGCTTGTCACCGAATGGTGGGAAAAACCTTCGCGGCCCTCGCCAGTTATATAGTGACGTTAAATATCTAACAAAATAAACAATAACCTCTCTATTAGATCGCTCTGTAGCCTTTTGGGTAGCGTTCAGGTTTTCTGAGCATATTATGATTATTTTGTGTTAAAATCTAATTAGACCACATGCGTCTAATGTAGCCGTTGTTTCATTGCTACGAAATAAAAACGGCGGTAAACAATTATCTTAAAAAAAAAAAT
>NW_007458463.1:0-353 GCF_000475195.1 Diaphorina citri | reverse complement strand
TTCCTTAATGACCGGGTCTACAAAGTTTAACTCTTGGATCAAGAAATCTCTTTGGCAATTTGTTTGTTTTTATTTATTTTATTTGAAATCAACCAATCAGATCGGCTTAGAACTCTTGACGTTTGAGGACCTCCCAGAACGTTCGATATTAGCTGGAACTATCCAGCCACTCACTCTCAGGTAGACCTGACAGGTGCGGCTGAAAAGGTCCATCTGTCAGATTTACCTGATACCTGATGAGCACACTCACTATCAGGTAGACCTGACAGGTGCGGCTGAAAAGGTCCATCTGTCAGATTTACCTGATACCTGATGAGCACACTCACTATCAGGTAGACCTGACAGGTACAGCT
>NW_007458462.1:0-353 GCF_000475195.1 Diaphorina citri | reverse complement strand
CAGTGGCACCTAAATTTGGACTTCATACCAAGAAGAAGTATCCGAGTCTACGAACTTATCAAACGGCCCGTGTACGTAGGTATAGGTACGTATACATACGTATTCCACTTATAGTTTATGGTGTTTTTTTATATAATATAGGTACCTATATAATTTTAATGAAGTAAATAGGAAATTAGTAGTCAATAGGGGGATCGGGAAAATCCTATAGGACCTATACGGTAATGTGCAAATTTATCCCAGAATTATGTTTGTTACTTTATATTACCCTTACCTATAGGGAACCTATACAAGGTAATGAGAAAGTATTGCAATCGGTCCAAATTTTCAAAATCGGGAAATGGGTGGAAATA
>NW_007458461.1:0-353 GCF_000475195.1 Diaphorina citri | reverse complement strand
TGGACTGAAAAATAGATTAAACACTGGGGTTCACTGGGTAGGTATCTTTGGGTTTTCACTGTGCAAAAAACAAAAATCCTCGCGGACTCAACGAATTCAATACCAGTGCCATTTACCTCAACTTTAGGAGCAGGGTCAGCAATAATGCGACGCAGGCCTTCTCTGCAGATGAAGAGAGCTTTAGTTTGCATCTTAAATAAAAGGTTGGACGGTGAACTACAAATGAGTAAATAATTCAGGGTGTCAAAGATCAAATACTAAGTTACTAAGTACCAATTGTATTTTTGTCTCTTATCTGTTTAGAGTTGCATGGCAAGATGCTAATCTCGTTTAATGTAACTTAGCTAGACTTT
>NW_007458460.1:0-353 GCF_000475195.1 Diaphorina citri | reverse complement strand
GTATAAATAGTACACGTCATCTTCAAACAAAGACGGAAAAAGAGCAAATTACAAAAGAACGAGACAACATGAAGGAAGGAGAAATATGAAGAGAAGGAGGAAAAACTAAGGGAGTGCCAGAAGATGGAAAAATAGAGAAAGAGCACAGAAAAGTGAAGAGCACGAAAGAACACAGAGAACAGAACATGACAAGTAAATTTTAGAGCAAGAGCTAAGAAAACAAAAAAGTGGAAAGATCAGAAAAGAGAGGAAAATAGAAAATAACATGGATATACATAGTGAGTATGATTTAGATAGATCAAGAGCTACGAAGATAAGAGAGGATAAATGGAGAAAGAACACAAAATACATTA
>NW_007458459.1:0-353 GCF_000475195.1 Diaphorina citri | reverse complement strand
ATGTCCTTCAAACTGACTAGCTCCTCCTGGAAAACAAAATCGGATAAAACATTATTATTATTGCCTATTTATTTCAACTCGTTAGTGGTTAGAATTTAAAGAAGACTGCACATACAAGATATTTCAAACAAAGAACGAAATTAGTGCCCAATGGAATCTCTACCATTCAACCCTGAAATTAACGAAATAATCTAATCGAAAGCATAAATGGATTCTATTTTAGTTGTGGAGATACTGAACGCTTCTTCCCAATGTTTGTGGATATCAAAAGAGGATTTACTTATTGTATCACCGCGAAGCATCTCTGTCTGCACTGTAGACTTTAGTCTCTTTTACAGCCTATCTTAAAGTAG
>NW_007458458.1:0-353 GCF_000475195.1 Diaphorina citri | reverse complement strand
GTAAATAATTATTATTCATTAATATTCACTTATTATTTTCTTCGAATGAAATCTCGTATTACTTTCGCAGGTAACAGGCCTCGGGTTTTGGCTGTTTGGAGTGCTGTTTACTGCAGACAGCTTCTTCACAGTTCAAACTGTGAAGTGTGAAGAATGGTTTCTGATCAATTTCAACTCTTCAGTCAGCATACTGTGTAATGTCTATGCCAGTATTGCCAGTCTTCTTTTTCTTCCATACCAAATCCAAATTGAAAACAGTTCTGAAAAGAATAATGCCTGGAGCTCTTTCAGCAAGAGATATACAGCAAATTCGTATGTTACAAATTACAAACTATGTAAAGAAAAAAGAAAAC
>NW_007458457.1:0-353 GCF_000475195.1 Diaphorina citri | reverse complement strand
TTTTGAAAAAATAATGTCCACATATTGCTTGACAAAGTCTTTGAATAAGCCGAGTCCACAGTGAGACTTAAGGCCCGTTCCCACTTGTGAGTTTCATCCAATTTTTCCGAACGTCCTGTAGGCAATGTAATTTCAATGAGAGTGTTCCCACAACACACGACACGATTTTTTTCCGAACGACAGGTGTGAACGGGGCTTTACACTTTGGACAAACCGAGTCCAGACTCACTGGCAAGTCCGAGATTCGTCCATGGAATAGAGTTAGAGGGCCCTTGTCTCGTTTGAAAGAGGTGTCCACACTGATAGAAGCGTCTAGATGACGTAGTCTTTGAACAAGCCGAGTCCAGATCCAC
>NW_007458456.1:0-353 GCF_000475195.1 Diaphorina citri | reverse complement strand
TATATAAGACCTTGTTTAGACTGCGAGAGTAAAGGGACTTTTCAGTCCTATGCTGGTAGTATAAACAAGGTATATTCATTTATTCATTCATAAAGGTTTGTCCGTTTGTAGAGTTATGTTCGAACAGACAGACAAATGAAAATAGTTTCATGTAAGAACTGACGCCCTGTAGGTTACAAATAGAATGAAAATTCATAACTATCAGATGAAACTCGAGTCAGATCGTGAAGGCATCCGTTATTACTTTTTTTAGGGAAGAGACGGGGGAGAAATTCAGGGAAGAGGGGGGAGAAACGGGAGAAATTCAGGGAAAAGATCAAGCACTCTTTATATGAGAAGCATTTAGAATTTTT
>NW_007458455.1:0-353 GCF_000475195.1 Diaphorina citri | reverse complement strand
GACAATCTCGATTTTTCTCTTACCTTTACGACAATCTTTTTGTTGTGAACACAATACTCAGGCTTATTGACTAAGAACGTCTTCAAGGGTATTTGTACATTGCCTCCAAAATCTTCGGCTTCTGACAAGATTTTCTTTTACAAGATTGTGTACCTACTTTATCTACAGCAGTTTATCTTTTCTCAATGTCCAGTGTCCAAACAAGTTTTGAAATCTAATTGTTTGTTCATTTTGTCCTATGTTTCAGAAAGTACTTTCGGAGGGGACTTTTGGAGAAGACACCATCACAATGTGTCCTGGAACTGTTTCCTGATGCAGACAGGCTAGTGGGTGGGGCCACCATAAACTAGGTA
>NW_007458454.1:0-353 GCF_000475195.1 Diaphorina citri | reverse complement strand
GTCAAGGAGGAGCCACTGGTCCATAGAGTTGAAAACAATACACATATCAAACCAGACCTAGGTAAGTGTCAAGTTACTCGTAGTAGTTAAGTAGTTGCACATTGCAATCCTAGTTGCACTACTTTAGAACCATGGGGTCTTGCAATGCTGGTGCTCCCTGAAAACCCAAAGATATAAAAATGATACCTACAGACATCTTGGGCTGGTATCACACTGCACACATAGACACGCGACTGTGAGTAGCTTGTAGTCGTTCATAGGTTTGGTTTTGCTACTAAATGTCGCGCGTCTACGCTTCCAATGTGAGACTAGTCTCTTGTACTAGCAAACTAGCACAATATCTTTGATTGGTT
>NW_007458453.1:0-353 GCF_000475195.1 Diaphorina citri | reverse complement strand
ACATCGTCCACAGGACATGAAGCGGGAACTCCGATCGGTCGGGAGTTCAGGAGTGCTTCGATCCGAACGAGGAGGGTCAGGAACTCTTCATAATGAAGAGGGCGGTCATTAAGAATCCTCTTTAAGTGGTGCTTCACCGACTTGACTCCAGCCTCCCATAGACCACCAGATGACGGATTACTTGGGGCGTTGAAAGTCCATTGAATTTCTCTCCCAGTCAGGTGATCGATGATGGCCGGTTCATTGCGCTTCAGAAAAGTATACGTTTCATCAAGGATGCGGGCGGCACCCTTGAAGTTGGTTCCTTGGTCACTGAATAGACAGGAAGGTAAGCCTCGGCGGGCGATGAATCT
>NW_007458452.1:0-353 GCF_000475195.1 Diaphorina citri | reverse complement strand
TAACAAGTATCACATGCATTCAACATAGCGCCACGACATGTTTTTCAGTGTTTTGTCGACATTCTTCTTGTCCATCTCCAGATAAAACGTGGTCTTCCGTGCTTCATTATATCTCTAATGGATTGCTGAGTTCGGCGCGGCACAAAAAACAGGAATTGACGTCAACTTCCTGGGGGAAACTTGATATCAAACCGGAAACCTTTTGTCTGAAACTCTTCGACATTACCACCAGAGCAATCCAAACTTTAATACCCTCCCCCTCTTTCCTTCTTATTCCTTCCCCTCTTTTCCCTCAAGCTTACATTGATTTCAAATGTAATCCCTGCGTCAGGAGAAGCTCTCTCTCTCTCTCT
>NW_007458451.1:0-353 GCF_000475195.1 Diaphorina citri | reverse complement strand
TGAAAATTTGATTAATTTAGGTAAATAATTACTAAATTATCACGATAATTAAGCTAAAAATTCAATTTATTAGTCAAATAAAACACTTTTTATGTATAAAAACCCCCTAGGATAGTTATAAAAATCACTAAAGATCAGTTTTCACAGTGAAATCAATGTTTATAAATACAAAGGATAAGAAAGCCTATAATGTCTTTGTTTCACCAGAGTAGGTAGAAAAATCAGTTTTATATTAAATCTATTGTTTTAAAAGCACAGTTCCTGACTTTTCCTGATAAAGGATCACTTAATTTTCTGGAAAAACACCACTTCTACTATCAAAGGTCAGTAAAAACTTATAAAAACTTTAAAAA
>NW_007458450.1:0-353 GCF_000475195.1 Diaphorina citri | reverse complement strand
TTTTTTTTTTTTTTTTTTTTTTTTTTTTTTTTTTTTTTATTAGGTTTAATTTCACTGTAAAGTGTTAAGGTCTTAAAAGACCACACTACAATATCTCGAAATCTATTTCGGGAGATTCGATTCGACAGGGTGTTTTTAGACGGAAGTTCCTACGTGGGAGGGAAATTACAATGAACGAGGCAATTTTATTCATCTTTGACCTTTTTTTGTTTATTGTAGGAGGGAGGTTACCCTATCGTAGTGTCTTCCCTATTAAATACCTATACCTAGCAAAATAATTGGATAACTTTATGTCAAGTATGATGGAAATTCATATTAGGTAAAGCTATGATAGCTGTTTTGAAGAGTCTATT
>NW_007458449.1:0-353 GCF_000475195.1 Diaphorina citri | reverse complement strand
AGGGCAATCCAAACTGTGTCTCGCCACTCCAGTTGTAAATGGCTGAAACAAAAAATGAACAAATTAGTCAATAATTTGATCATTGGTCAATATAGTCACTTTTTCAATTTGACGAACCTGAGAGAGTTATGGACCTGAGACAATTTACACTCAACCAGATATATTCCATTTTAACAAATCATAATACCTGCCTCCTGACTCATCAGTTGTCAATCATACTAATTGGAGTTTTACCATTCTTCTGGATTTAACAAAGTGACAATATAAGGCTAGTGACCCAAGACAAATTCATTCTGATAGTGATCCTCAATTCCATAACAGGTTGTACTGTGGACATAAATATTGTGAGGCTA
>NW_007458448.1:0-353 GCF_000475195.1 Diaphorina citri | reverse complement strand
GTAATCGTCTTCAGTACTTTGATTTCCATACCAAGTTTCCTTGATCAGTTTAAAATTACAGGTATTCCCATATACTACTGGATGCCTCGAGGACAGTTTAAACTTAGCTCCTCTACCCATACATAGGACATGCAATTAAAATTCAATTAGCATAGCACATGTTGGTTACCGCGCGTATTGCTGGGAAATTACTGAGAACCCGTATATCTGGCAATGGCAGGCAAACTCGGAATATTTCAGCGAAAAATAGAAAAAAAAAGCAATTCAGTTATATAAAAATCTGGTGTGAACATCACACGACTTTCCTTATCCTATTGAATGATGCTTATTTTTATGTTCTATATCTATAGTAA
>NW_007458447.1:0-353 GCF_000475195.1 Diaphorina citri | reverse complement strand
CCACCAGTCGAGTGTTCATTGCTATAAGGAAGTCATCAACATTCTGAAAAACACCAAGCTCCACTTGTACACCATCATTAATCAGTATATCCAACTGCTGCCGAACAAGTATCAGTATAAACACTTACAGGTAAATGAAAAAAAAGGTTCACCCCTAAAGGGAATTCACCTAAAAGTCTTCTAACACAAAGTAACTATTTACACTAAAAAAGGGGGGAAAATTGCCATAAGAATCAAGCAAAAATCTTCACGTACTAAAGCGATGCACAATCAAATTTGATCCAAAGAGCAAAGTCTTTGTATCGAAGGAGCAGGGTCTGTAGATTGCAGCGTTGCTTAAAGCATCCTCGTTG
>NW_007458446.1:0-353 GCF_000475195.1 Diaphorina citri | reverse complement strand
ATGTACAGACTGTACATGCCGGGAGGGCAAGGTCCTGTGCTACTCGCAGCAATGCCCGGCAGCGGCGTGCTCGAACCCGCGACCTCCCGAACCGGGAACCTGTTGTCCGCGCTGCGCGGGGGCAGATGAGATCACCGCGCTTGTCGTCGAGTAAGTAAGCTCTTTCCTAAATTCACATAAGCTTAAGCGGAACTACTTACTTTGCATGTCCGGAAAAACCAATTACAGTTACGGACCACAGTTTAGGAATCCCTGTTTTAAAGGCACTTTTACATTACGGCCATTAGGTGATGAGATCAATTTAATTTTCTCTCTTCTCCCTCAGGAATGACGGTGATGATAAAGACTGTGGA
>NW_007458445.1:0-353 GCF_000475195.1 Diaphorina citri | reverse complement strand
ACCTAATATACCTACCTCCGATCTGCCGTCAGTTGATCAAACTCGAGCTCTCTAACTTACAAAGTAAGTACCACACCAAATACCTACCTTCACCAAAGTAGGTAAGTACATAAATACAGGTAAAAATGAGGTAAATCTACAATAGATCGTTACCTAGGTAGCTATCTACAACCTCCGGCCTGCCGTCAGTTAACCAAATTCGAGCTCTCTAACTTACAAAGTAAGTACCTTCAACACTAGATACCTTCGCCAAACTAGGTAAGTACATAAATAGAGGTACCTACAGAGGTATGTCTAAGTACAATACCTAGGTAATAGACTGAGAAAAAAACTAGGGTGCCAGCAGCCCAATC
>NW_007458444.1:0-353 GCF_000475195.1 Diaphorina citri | reverse complement strand
ACAAGACTAGGTACAACTTTCTATGTTTTCTTTTTGTATATTTGTACCATTATAACTTCTGAACGGTTTGTCTCTTTATGATGATAGTCCGCTACTAGGTTTGGCAAACAAAGGCATTTCGTTCCATCAGAGTGTACATTTATGTATCAGTGGAATTTGAGGGGCGAAAACACGTAAGCCCTGTATTTCTATACATTATTATTACTACACTTGTAACTAATGCATTGTAATATTTATTTTACCTATGTAATATAAAAATAAAGTATTGTAAATTGATACCGTAACATTTTTTATTTAAAAAATAATAATAATAATAATTCAGATAAAAATAAGAATATAATATTTACGATTAA
>NW_007458443.1:0-353 GCF_000475195.1 Diaphorina citri | reverse complement strand
CTCTAGCGCTGCGACACACAACAGGCTTTTAACAACCACAGCGTGTTCTTTAAACGTTTTGAATATGTTTGTCTACACATTCAACCGTTAACCAATTCGGAGAACAGTGAGGATTGTGAGGAAGAATGCTAAATTTTTTTATGAATTTCAACGTGCCTAACTGTCTCTACTGTTATAGAGGGGTTCTTAACCTTTTAGAATTGGCGGACCACTATTGATAAACCAAAAATCTCGCGGACCACTTGAGATTATGTATGCATATGCAAACACACACCCACACACACGCCAAGGTACTGTATCATTGCTTCAATTTCAAGGTCACAAATGCAATCGTTGATAAGAGCGGAGTTAGG
>NW_007458442.1:0-353 GCF_000475195.1 Diaphorina citri | reverse complement strand
GGTAGGTTACTTAGTTGGTGTGGTTAACTTTCTTTTGGGCCAAATTTTATACTTTAAGCTCCTAATTTGATATTAAACCTTAGTTTTGGGTCTAATTGTAAGATTTTCTTTTGAACTATTTCGTTTATTCCTAGTTTAAAATTTGTTTTTGATTCCTTTGCCGCTTGTTTTCTCTTCTTCACCGTTTGAATTTTTTATCTCTTGGCATGTGTATCTAATTTCGTTTTATGTATGTACTCGTATACCGCTTGGATTTCTTTTTGGTGGCATGATGTATTTCTTTTTGGAGGCATGATTCACAGCTTGGTTTTGGCGGCGTAATTCACCGTTTAGATTTGCCACCACTGGCCGCC
>NW_007458441.1:0-353 GCF_000475195.1 Diaphorina citri | reverse complement strand
TGATCAACGGCATCGACCATGTGTGGACACACCTTTAACCTCCAAACGATCTAAGCTCGCAGCGGGTCATTGAATGATTTGTCCGAACGTCCGATTTCGATTAAAATGTTTCCACTTGACCGAAATGTTTTACACGCACGAAGGCAATTTTCTCCAGAGTTCTAGGTATGCAAGTTTAAAACTGTGAAGAGTATAAGTTACTGGTGTTCTTCTTTTCCACGCAAGTTCTATACGCATTACGTAGGTATGAATGGAATTTTCTCCGAAGTTCCAAGCAAATTCTACACGCATGAAAGGATTGTTTTCCAGAGTTCTCAACAGGTCACTGAAATTTATTTCGTATTTATTTATTT
>NW_007458440.1:0-353 GCF_000475195.1 Diaphorina citri | reverse complement strand
TTGGTGGTTGACCATCTTCAATGTCAGTAGAGTCAATGACAACATTATTTGCAAAGTCCATTTTCTGAAAAAGAAATCGGTGTATGTTTGAGAGTGATAAACATAACATCAGTGTGTGTGTTTGTGAGTGATAAATAATTTCTAACTTGTCATTTAAGTAGGTAACTTTTCTTTACATTACATTTAGAACACTCCTAATATTTTTTGTCAGATGATAGAAGACATTGATTAATGAATTTCCTTGAAATTTGCAGTTTTCCTCCAAGTGCTTCCTCAGATACAACCACTTAAATGTAGCTCTGCAAGCCTTTGCAGAAATGCCGATATCTCCGGTAAAACCCAACCAAATCAAA
>NW_007458439.1:0-353 GCF_000475195.1 Diaphorina citri | reverse complement strand
CAGTACTGTGTGATGAAGATGATGTAGGAATTGCGATGGGTGATGCAACGTTGTTGTGAAATCCATGGGGGTGGTGATGTGTTTTTATATACAAGTAAGTAGGTATCAGTTAAAGATTTGTTGTAGCAATGCACATCAGATATTTTGATTGATTGCGAAATGAAAGGACTATTCAGGAGTATCCACAAATTTTCGAAGAAGTTTTTGAAAGCAGATTCACCACAAAAAGAAATACTCCATCTGATGGTTGCCTACCTACAAACATATGTACTTGGGTAAAACTCTAAACTAAACGGTAGAAAAATGTCTATTCCAAAGGCCCCAAAATTCCTAATTTTCGAGAGTAATGCCTT
>NW_007458438.1:0-353 GCF_000475195.1 Diaphorina citri | reverse complement strand
TGAATAATCTATTCAATTTCGGGCAAAGTCAGTGGAGTGCACCCCATTGGGTTTATTAAAAATCAATTCATAACCCCCTCTCGAGGCGGGGGTAAAGAAAACTTTTCGCAAACATTAAAAAGCGGGAATAGGGAAAACAAACGAGCTACTAACACAACTGTAAGTGAAACTTGCGAGAAGTTTAGGACCGCCTCTTCGGACCGTGACGAGTGTTGCATTTGGAAGAAAAAACAAAGGACCGAAACGTGACTTCTTTTCTTTAAACTTCTTTTTTCCTTCTTTTATTTCCTTTTCTTCTTCTTTTCGAAGAGGTTTGATAAAGGAAACTGTAACTACTGAGGTCTTAAAGTCCC
>NW_007458437.1:0-353 GCF_000475195.1 Diaphorina citri | reverse complement strand
CGGAAAAAAACTCGTGTCGTGCGTAGTGGGAATACTCTCATTTAAATCACATTGCCTAGAAGAACATTTCGTGTCTCTCGGAAAAAAATCGTGTCGTGTGTAGTACTGGGAACACTCAACACTCTCATTAAATTACACTGCCTATAACAGGACATTCAGAATAAAATCGGATGAATCTCACGACAAGTGGGAACGGACCTTTAGGTACTTCTTTGTGCTCCTTTTTTTTTCTAAAACATCCCTGCTATCCCGTGCCATCCAAAAGTCCTCTTATCCCCTAATCTCTTTCATTACACCCTCCACTTCCCATCTGTATTCCCGTATCCCTATTCATAAACTCGCTTATTATCTTC
>NW_007458436.1:0-353 GCF_000475195.1 Diaphorina citri | reverse complement strand
CCGATTTCAATGAAATTAAAAAAAAAAAAAAAAAATCGTCAACTTTTTTGCTGTAAGCATTTTGGGGTTGAGTGGATTGGAAAAAATTTAGAACGCATCACATGCCTTCAGGCACACTCCATTTTGTCAATGTCTATTGTTTTACCTTGCCCTTGGGATCAATTTTAATTCGAAGAAAACATTTTTACTGATGAAATTTATAATATTTACCACCTGAAAGGTATCAGAGGATTTTATGGCAAACAGATAAGGTTCGCTCTCGGAAAGGCTGACTTTCTCCTATCCTGTCTTCTTTCTCTCTTCGCTTTCAGGACGATAAGACCTTAGCAGTTACAGTTCCTCTATAAAACCTC
>NW_007458435.1:0-353 GCF_000475195.1 Diaphorina citri | reverse complement strand
TTTCAGCTTTCTAGGTGTTGTGGTTCTAGAGATAGAGCGATCAGTGTGTGAAATGTGAATGGATCTCGTTCTTATAATGTAAGATTTTTACCCATTTGCAACTGCTTCATTGAGGTTTGACAGATTGAACTGTGACTGCTAAGGTTTTAACGAAAACACCTTAGCAGCTCCCTCTATTCAAGCCTTAATATTTTTCTAAAAGCTCAAAATGAGACCGTAGATATGAATATGTTATACGTTTACATATTCATAACTATACATAGACACTTTGCATCGGGGAAAACTTTACCACCAAACGAGGTAACTTGAATATTACTTTATCCAGGTGACATGTATTACTTTATCTAGGTGAC
>NW_007458434.1:0-353 GCF_000475195.1 Diaphorina citri | reverse complement strand
CGAGAATAGCCTGATTTTTACTCGGATAAAAAAATACCACATGAAACCAAAAATTCCACAAATTTATACAGTCAACAGATTTATCAGAGATTTACTCAAATTTTCAGGCTTTTTTTAACCCTAGCAAAGCATGGACAAAAGCACAAAAGGCTCATTCTAAATTCAAGCTAGCTACAAAATAGGATTACTATTCCTACACGACATCCCAAGAATCCTACATACATACGCTAAAAGAAAAGAAAAACTTGCTGTGGAGCTCAGAGATGGAAGCTCAACCACAGAACTAACTGCCAGTGAGCTCTGGGGGAATTCGCTTGAACTTTTAACTCCAACCTGCTCAGAAAGAGAACAAA
>NW_007458433.1:0-353 GCF_000475195.1 Diaphorina citri | reverse complement strand
TTCTCTAATGCTTGTGTTTCTAATGAAATCATCATTACTGTCACTTGTTAGAATGGTTGGAAGCCTGAAGTGTTGTGTGCATAATTCCAAGTATTTCTATGAGATCTTGATACTGGAATAAATATTAATGAACTAGGTAATACTAATAACTAATGTGTAAGAGAGTTTTCTTCGAGTTTGCGGTAGGTATCTACTGTGAGGAGGTAAAATGTGTATTTTTTGCAACAAGCCTGCTAGGTGGCCACATATCCTGAAGTTCATCCGGAGAAATTTATTATAATAATAATAGACTCTTGAGTGGAAGGTAACCACTAGGTGAGGTTAACGCCGGAGGCGTTCTCTACCACCTAACC
>NW_007458432.1:0-353 GCF_000475195.1 Diaphorina citri | reverse complement strand
TGTCAAAGATCAAATACTAAGTACCTATTGTATTTTTGTCTCTTATCTGTTTAGAGTTACATGGCAAGATGCTAATCTACTTACTCCGTTTAATGTAACTTAGCTAGACTTTTTTTTTTTAAGCACTCTTTTAAATTGCACACTTTAAACTACATTTTTTAGAACACTTCTAAAAGCAATCATCTTCCTTTATCTATTCAGTTTCCATGATAGAAATTTTATCCAAATAGGTATCTTTCATACTGAGAACTGAGGTTCCTAGTACTATGGCTAATTGGCTATGGCTACACCTACAAAATATGCCTAGGCAATAGGTACCTTACCTAGGTATTAAAACATAATAAAACACTTAC
>NW_007458431.1:0-353 GCF_000475195.1 Diaphorina citri | reverse complement strand
GAACAAAATTAAGAAATAAAGCATAACACTTACCGTTGAATTTTGATGATCAAAAAATGCACTCCTCAAAATAACATCAAGACACTATCATTTAACATGACGGCAGATAACTCGCAAACTAAATAACTCTGGGTCCAGAAATTAAATCAAAACAATAATCAGATGCGTACGGCCTAATTGACAGAGGTCCCGTGAGAGTGCAGCACAAGACAGTGGAGATTTCACCAAAGTCCATTTTGCCCGCACTGGCCGTTTTGCCCACCCTTCCCCTACGAGTATATCAAAGTTTTGACTCACTTGGGGATTGAACCAGGATATTCCTCTTTCAAAGGCGATTTCAATTGAGAAAATCT
>NW_007458430.1:0-353 GCF_000475195.1 Diaphorina citri | reverse complement strand
GACTATAGCAACTCATCCCTGGGAATAAGACAAGGCTAAAACTGTCCTAGATCCCAAGGAAATAGCCAACGATCTAGGCAACATCTAAGCCAAATCCCAAGGAAATTCCCCAGAAATTGAGGCCAAAACTATCCCAAATCATGGGGAAATAATGAATGAAATAAAAAGATAGCAAAAACACTTGAAAAACACAGTAAGTTATAATGTTATAGCTGTCAGCTCAGCAGAAGATAGTTCTAGTCCTGGATGTCCATATTCCTGATTGTAGTCAACACGAGGTTCATTCCAGTCCAAATGTGTCCAGGCAAGTTTCCACTGTAAGGCTGGGAACCTCGGTAGGTCACTCACGAAAC
>NW_007458429.1:0-353 GCF_000475195.1 Diaphorina citri | reverse complement strand
CTCATGTGACACATAACGTAACATTTATTGTCATTATCAAAATGACGTCACCACATTCTGACATGACAATATGTCATGTCATGACTTGCAATATGTCATGAAAAACTTATTGTATACCAAATTCTTATCCCACACATCACTCTTTTTTTCCATCTTGCTTTTCATATATCTCCTCACCTCCTCCCCCTCCTCTAATTCTTCTTCCTCCTTCAATTTTTGAACTTCAACTTCATCTGCTATCTCTCCACTTCTTCTTAACTTTCCTCTTAGTATGATAATGTAATGTTCTCATTTGCTTATCAATTTATGATATTACTTATACTCATAAGTTGAAGCTTTTCACGAGAAAGAAA
>NW_007458428.1:0-353 GCF_000475195.1 Diaphorina citri | reverse complement strand
AAAAAAAAAAAAAAAAAAAAAAATCATGCATAAAGGAGATTTATCTAAAAAAAAGAAGCAAGTTCTAAATTTGAATGCAACAATTTTACATTTAGATTTTGTCATCTGTACAGAGTGTACACTGTACAGATGACAAAATCTAAATGTAAAAGTGTACAGAGTGTACACACTCCCATGCTGAAACAAAAACAAGTTTGAGAGTTTGATAGATGACTCAGTGCTATGTTGAGTCATAAAATTAGTGATCCCTGTCATCTGTACACTCTGTACAGATGACAGGGTCATTCCACCATAACAGTTTGTCCATACTTGATAAATTTGACAAACATGTTTGTTTATGTAACACATCAAAG
>NW_007458427.1:0-353 GCF_000475195.1 Diaphorina citri | reverse complement strand
TTATTATAATAGTACGTTCAACAGAAATATTGAAATTCAAATTCCAACAATTGTGCTAGACCTGAATCCAAGAAGGGCAAACTTTCAAATACTCGACACTCGACAGTTACCAATTAGCAGCATTGCAGTACAAAACAGCATTACTTTCACCTCTTACCCTTTTACCTTTCACAGATTAGAATCCCACGCTCAGGGAATAAATATTGTCTTTCTATTCAAGCACCCACTGACACAATCAATAGAAAAAGTTAAGATGTAAATTTGGGTGGGATTGAGAACACTCAAGACGATCTGAATAAGTTATACAAGTTGTACTTTTTTTACACGGCATTACCTTTGCAAACAAATTAAAA
>NW_007458426.1:0-353 GCF_000475195.1 Diaphorina citri | reverse complement strand
TTTATTTATTTATTTTTATGTGAAGCAACTACACGAAATTCTTCTGATCTCACCTTTTATCTTGAAGCCAAATCTGGTCTACTTGGATCAATAAAGAGTCAATATGTTCCGTAATTATTTCCATTGTATTGGTGAAAGGTTACAGATCTGACACATGACAAAGAACGTCAAGCCATGTATTCTGTGGTATGCGCCTAACCCACCTGGTTTAATTCAACACTGCCTATAGGTAGAGGACATGTAATAGTATGTACAATGTTTAGAACGTTACAAATGTTTACAATTTCGAATATAATACACCGTACGTTTGTACTTGGGTGTAAATTCATGTTAGTTATTTACGTACCACCTAT
>NW_007458425.1:0-353 GCF_000475195.1 Diaphorina citri | reverse complement strand
ATAGGTGGCGCCAGTTACCAGAAAAGTCCAGGGGACCAAGGTACAACGGGGGCCAAGGTACGACTAGACACCCTATATGCCTAATTATGACTCTTGTAGTGAGGTCAACATTATTAATCATAATGGGAGAGAGGTTTTTCCTAATACTCATTACAATAATTAATTTATTATTCATAGGAACAATGTCCCATTCTAATTTTCTAGCCCAATTCTTTGAACATGATTATATTCCTCTTCCCTCTCCTCCTAATGTTCCTTTTTCCAAATAATATTAAAATAAGGTCGTTTCGTATTTATTCACCGGCATTTGCAACCGTTTCGGAATGTATACTGAATTATTGATTGTAATTGAG
>NW_007458424.1:0-353 GCF_000475195.1 Diaphorina citri | reverse complement strand
TCTGCATGTCTGAGGCTCATCTAATAAAATTGTTTCCTGTCATTATTTTTGACAGTATGAAGGTCATAGCGTTTTATTCAAGTACTTCCAAGTAATTCTTTGTTCGATATGAATTTCTGATCACATACGTCAAGAATAGTGGTTTCCAGGAGGTGATTTCAACTGAGAGGTTTGCACGTATCTTATCAAATCCCTACTTATGAATGTCCTTCTTCAGGCAGGTCATCATGGCCTAGTAAAATATATGTTGGCTTCTGTGGGTGATATTAATCTCTAAGGCAGTTACGGTTGTCAAGAAATTAATCGGACAGAGCAAGAATGAAGGAGAGGATTTTGAGAAATTTTGTGGTGAA
>NW_007458423.1:0-353 GCF_000475195.1 Diaphorina citri | reverse complement strand
GCTTTGAAAGCATACTCCACTTGGTACAGTCTCCCTTCAGGAGAGAAAATTGTGATGTGACGATCGAAACCAGCACTACTACCGCGAGACATTGTGGTAAACTAACTGAGACACTCTTTACACGATAAAAAGAAGAAAAATCACAGAAAGTTGGTCGGAAAATTCGATAAATTTCGATTTTCCGCAAATTTTCCGACAAAAAATGAGACAACAAAAATTTCAACACAAATGAGAAGCGAGCAATGAACATGACACGGGAAAAATGATTGCGCATGCGCAGCAGAAGAAATCAATGGAAGCCCACTGCACACGATGCTTCAGTGGGGCCTGTTGAACGAATTTCTGTCGCAGGT
>NW_007458422.1:0-353 GCF_000475195.1 Diaphorina citri | reverse complement strand
AATTGTCAAATGATTGTACAGAATAGATAGTCTAGCAGCGTAGTGTAAAGCTGTAAAGAACACGAGATTTACCATTTCTTCTCTAATCCAAAAATGCAAATGTAGTCCTGAAGAGCAGTAATCCAGACAGTGGATTTACAATTTCTTTCCATTCTTTCTCAATATCAAGTGTAAAATATCTAAAACTGTAGACATCTTTATTGAATACCCTCACTTAGGTAATTGGATTTAATCACCAATCTGCCTATTCCTTTGAGTAATAATGCGCCTCTAGTTCTAATGTACTTTACTTGCCCATTCCGAGGCTTAGGTGCAGGGGCAAACAGTCCTATAAAGATCTTATACGAATTGGG
>NW_007458421.1:0-353 GCF_000475195.1 Diaphorina citri | reverse complement strand
TTTTTACAATCATCATCATTGATATCATATTTTTCTTTGTCTTCACCAATCTTCTCCTTCCACTGTGAAATTCGTCTCGTTTTTTCTCCTGACAGATCTTTCTCCCTTTTTCCCCCTTTTACTTTCTATTACCTACGGTATGTAGAGGGACATGGGAAACCAATCGGTCCAAAAAAATCGGGAAATGGGTGAAGATATCCGTTTTGAGGTCCCCTGAGTCCCAGAGAACAATTTGTTGCTGAGCGATTTTGGTAAAATTTGGTACCTAGTAATTTTATAAAAAAACTAGCTGAATTCCGTCGCTTCGCTCCGGAATCCCGCTAGTTCATCCCGAGGCATGGCCAAACTTGTGG
>NW_007458420.1:0-353 GCF_000475195.1 Diaphorina citri | reverse complement strand
TAAGTAGACGCTTCATTTTGAACTCTTTCCTTGATTGATTTGAACACAAACCTGGATGGAAGCAGCTTAAGTTAATACTCGTAGGAATATGGGTATGTCTTTTACTTGAAGTTACCGCGAGCTGAAGAGCACTAGAGAGGTCAGCTATCTATCTGAACTATCTAAAAGAAAGGTCTATTTGCCTAAAGCTTGGTCCATTAGGTTTAATTATTTATCTTTATCTAGGTGCATTTGTGTTCAACAATATTGCACAGCATTTCATCGTAAACAACTAATTTTTTTGTGCATTGAACACCAATATTGATCAAAAATCAACACCGGTGTGTACAGAGCGAGAACTCTAAGACCAAGCA
>NW_007458419.1:0-353 GCF_000475195.1 Diaphorina citri | reverse complement strand
TTATTATTATTATTATTATTATAGACCTTGTTTAACGCCATGATAGAGAAAATTCCAATTTCAATGTTATAGGTAGCATAGGTATAAGGTAGATATAAGTACCTACTGTAGTATAAATAAAAAATTAATATGCAAGAAAACCCACCAGATCACGTAATGATAAAGCTACACAAACGGCATAATATTAGCAGCTAATACTATAATATGATAACTATTAATCGTGAATATTACTCGTGCACCTTATCATAGTGGAATATAAAGTACTTAGAGCTAAATAGGTATGACTCTATTTCCTACTGAGTCTCCCAGGAGGTTCTCTGGTCTTGGGAAGGTTTTACCAATGATTTATTGTG
>NW_007458418.1:0-353 GCF_000475195.1 Diaphorina citri | reverse complement strand
CCAATTGGTAGTGTTATAGATACACAATGTGACACTTTCTGGTTGTTTTTAGACTGGGAGAGGACCCTTCCAATTAGTTGGAATTTTTGAGCAATAGCATTTCCAATTCAAGAGTCTAAAAAATAGAATCATATTTTATTTATTTTAGAGGACAGTTAAATACCTACTCCTTTCCCACCAAGTTACTTTGAATTTTCTTCTTACTATCACTGAGTCTGATTGCGGAGTTTTGACACATCCACTAATATTGTTGTTACACACGGCTTGTCAATCAAAGCTTGCACCTTATACAAAGTACCAATAACTTTGATTTTGAGGACAAGAAAGCATTATTAGAGTATATCTTCCAGAAG
>NW_007458417.1:0-353 GCF_000475195.1 Diaphorina citri | reverse complement strand
CTGGGGAAAGACAATTTCACCATTCCTCTAGCTTGTTAACAACTTCCATGTTTAACTACTTCAACTTGGAAGTTGTTAAGAGTAAAGCTTGGAAGTCTACACCTGCAGGCTAGTTGTTAACAGTAGGTAAAGCTGGTTCTTCTTCCATGGTTTTATGTATCTTGCGATTTTGAAAATCCAAAATTGTACAGAAAAGGGTTCTTTCAGCCTGACATTGAACAGAATTTTTCAATCCGTTGAAATGTTGAAAAGAATCATTCTTACAAACCATGTTCGCCCTTGTGTATAAAATTCGCCCAAAAAGGTTTGCTAATTAGACCGGAGACGCCTGATTCAGATTATTTTTAATATCT
>NW_007458416.1:0-353 GCF_000475195.1 Diaphorina citri | reverse complement strand
AGAGAATGTCATCAGGCATTAACCCCACCTTTGGTCAAACTTGATTTTCTTATAAATAAAGTTTGACTGAACTGTTCAATAATATGTGCTAAAATTTTGGTTGAACTCACATGAAGAGGGTTAACACTTCGATATACAAAATGTACGAAACACTTGAACAAAAGACATGATCGTGTGTGTACCTTATCTACTCGACCCCAAATAGATATAGGCCATAGTAATTAAATGTAATTATACTATTGTATAGTCTCAGTTCTCTCAATATTAATTTGTTGTCCCATTATGGATTTATCTGGACTTGGGAGCAACAGTTTACTGATTGCGGTGGTTAGTTTTGTGTTAACAATTTGTTC
>NW_007458415.1:0-353 GCF_000475195.1 Diaphorina citri | reverse complement strand
CGAATGGATGGTGAAACCCCCAGTCGCGTTGTCGTCGCGTCGTGAGAAGACTTCATCAGTTGTTTTTAATATCCACTTAACGCCAAAATAGTCAAGGAAATATCTTGAAAGGTCTATGCGGGACATCTTTTCACAACATCTGCAAAAGTTCATTCGCCGGATTCGATTACCGCCGGGGGCGGATTTTATCCTGAACGGATAAAGTTCGTTCTCGGAACGGCTGACTTTCTCCAATCCTGTCTCCTTCTCACTTCGATTTCAGGACGATAAGATCGTACCAGTTACAGCTCCCTCTATCAAACCTCTTCTTTAATCTTCAAAGTTCATTGTAAATTTCTTTTGAATCTGAATTT
>NW_007458414.1:0-353 GCF_000475195.1 Diaphorina citri | reverse complement strand
GTCTTACGTACATTGTGTGAAAAGGAATTGAGGTTTCAGACTTTAAAAAATGAAATAAATGTTCATAGGACAAAAAAAAGTCTCCTGTGCTGTTTGTGCCCTTTGTTTGCACATAATGGAGAATTTTTTGAACATAGTTCATAATTATGTTAGGCAGAGTCCCCGAATTCCCCAAATGAGCGAATAATATGATACGATCACTCCGCAGACTGGTAATTACAAAATGGAAAAATAACCCCGAAATTTTGCGAATTCAGTAATGGAGCCTAACACGTACATATACAATTTTCATGTCTTACACTCGTTCATATACTACAATTACTACATACATTGCATTATGCATAAATTAAATT
>NW_007458413.1:0-353 GCF_000475195.1 Diaphorina citri | reverse complement strand
GGTTACTTTCTGGTGTTCCCGTGTTGACCCAGCACCTAAATGGGAAGTATTGTGTCTCTTCTCGCCCATCTGATGAGGGACAAACTACGGGATGGGCATGCTACGACACAGACCACAAGCGTCCAATCTAGCAGTTGTATCATCGCTACGAAATAAAAACGGGGGTGAAACGCTCATCTTTAAAAAATAATAATAATAATTAGGGTAAACGATCATCACCTCCCTACTTTCAGATTTTCTTGAAATCCAAACCGATGATCTCCGCTAGTTCTAGTTAAAATAACTGGAGTGTTTTATAAATTACTTACAAGATGTCTAATTAATGATAATATGAACTTGTTAAACAATACTCA
>NW_007458412.1:0-353 GCF_000475195.1 Diaphorina citri | reverse complement strand
CACGATTATTTTGCTACACTTCTTCATAATAATAACCTCTTCAATCCTTACATGATATATCGTGGTTTCATGAAAGAAAAATTTTCAAAGAACTAATGAGTTTGTTTCATAAGCATAGGGTATAGGTATATTTAAATTGCCGGACCATTTTTGGCGGTGTTATAAAATGAAGAACTCAGATTTTACATTTGTTGCGAATAAGGCTAAAACTTCATGAATAAACATAAATACGTTCAATTGAGATAAAATGTGAGGTCAGTCGAAATTCGTACATTGTTTTTAGATAGATTTTTTTTTTTTTTACACTATTTTTCCAGGTGCCAAATTGTTTTAAACCCTGGCTTACACATAGG
>NW_007458411.1:0-353 GCF_000475195.1 Diaphorina citri | reverse complement strand
CTCTAACTGACCGCTCGAATCTAAATTGTAAAGTGGTTGGTGTAATCTGCTCACAGTAACCGATACCTGCTCAATCTGTTCATATGAGTAGGTAAACCGCGATTAGCAGATTAGTAAATGCCCTATTTTTGGATCTGACCGACAGTTAAACCTTAAAATTAACTCACTTAAGCCAGTAAACCGATACCGGCTCAATCTGCTCATATGTACATGTAAACCGCGATTAACAGATTAGAATGAAACCTTAAACTTCGGGCCTGACAGGACCTTTACTAAAGGTCACCACATTATCACACTCTATTCCCTCGGCCATTATCAAAAATAAACAAAATTTCTATAAAATAAGTAGGAAG
>NW_007458410.1:0-353 GCF_000475195.1 Diaphorina citri | reverse complement strand
CATGTCATAGCTACTCATTTTCCTCACGAGGCTGAGTGGGCCCCGCAACAGCCAGTCACGGAATCAATAATTTGCATGGTGCAAATTTCTTGACCCCGCCGGGAATCGAACCCAGGTCTCCCGCGTGCAAGGCGAGCGCAGTGACCACTACGCCATGGGAGCTGACTACCTACCTATTGGTAGTATGTATTGCTAATACATAGATACATAATTACATATTATGTACTACTATTGTATAATCCACTAATGATTGAAATAATTGAATGGGCCCTAAATAAATTAGACACTGTGCCTAAATTGACAGAAGACACAATAATTTGGCATAAACATGTCTTGTACTGGAATATGTGTAA
>NW_007458409.1:0-353 GCF_000475195.1 Diaphorina citri | reverse complement strand
CCATTTCCCGATTTTGAAAATTTGGACCGATTGCAATACTTTCTATTACTACAGTATATATAGCTCGCTATACTGTAGTAATAGAAAGTAATTATGTATCTATGTTTACCTGTTACCTTTGTTATGCATTGTTGTAAAAAGTGATAAACCCGTAAACAAATAAATTCCTATTTATTCATTGAAGATCTTCAAATACATTGAAGATTGTGTGAGAATTGTGATCCTTTCTTGCACTTCCTAAAACCGAATTGATGGTGCACGGAAATTTTAAGCTCAAAATGGGAGAAAAAACCTTAAAATTATAAATTAAGATAAAAAAAAAAATAAAATTAAAAAATTGATTCAACAGAATT
>NW_007458408.1:0-353 GCF_000475195.1 Diaphorina citri | reverse complement strand
TTTCACTAAGATTTCCATCAAACAGTGAACTTTTCCTGAAATTGTTGCTAAACAGTTTGAGCAACGCTAAAAATGATAAGAAAACTACGTCAATAGATTCTTACAGGGTGATCAAAAAGTTGCGCAACTCCTGAATAAATCTTTTGGAGGCCTTAGACAATAGACACCTGACAAATCCAAAAAATTTGACTATAAACTTAACCAAAGACCTAGAATCTAGATCTGTCAGAACGTCTTAACGTGTATGGCGGAAAAAGCTTGAGACCGGTCTGATACTATGAGCGACACAATACGTTAAGATGATAGAAATATAGAACTTTTTTTTGTAAAAAAAAAAAAAGTTCCAAGCCATT
>NW_007458407.1:0-353 GCF_000475195.1 Diaphorina citri | reverse complement strand
AACTTCCGAGGTAGCGAATCCTCTTCATGGGAAGTGATTGTTTTGCTGATGCTTGGGAACTTGGTTATCAGTTAGTTTGTTTTTACTCATTTGTTGTCTGTCTTTAGAAGATTATTGCTGGTATGAGATTCTATTGATTTTTTAAAACAGATATTGTATACGTGATTAGGTAAAGGGTAAAGTGTATGTTGCTCCTAAATATCCTCTAAAGACCAAAGGACTTATTGGCTTTTGTGGGCTGGGCCTTTAAAGGGTTTAAGAGGGTAAAGATGCAATACTCTGATATACTCTCTATAAAATCCCTTCTACCTCAAAAAGACTTGAATTCAAAATCATTGAAATCAATTCGACGT
>NW_007458406.1:0-353 GCF_000475195.1 Diaphorina citri | reverse complement strand
ATCAAACTACAAATAAATTACAAAAATTATCATTCAAGCCACCCTCAGTCCCCCACATACGAGTATAGGTATTTTACATAAGCCACCCTAATTTTTTTCATATAGTTTGAATAACAGCACTGATGCATACTTCTTGTCGTGACTTACAACTTTTTTTGTTCAATTACAGTGTTTGCCAGAAGTACAGGTATCTCCTTGATATGGCTTTGCATTTTGTCATAAATCGAAAGTTTGACAGGATTTAGGTACCAGTGGCTATATTTCCAATCGATTCATGGCAGGTTCTAGAGGTCACATAGCAGAAAAATTCCTTACATCTCCTTCCTTTTTTCTGCCTCCTCCTTCTTCTTCTT
>NW_007458405.1:0-272 GCF_000475195.1 Diaphorina citri | reverse complement strand
TCGTCGCGACAAATTTCGAGATCAGAGCTCATTTGTGTGAGAAAATGTGAAAAAATACCCCAAAAACCAGTTTTTTTGGTTTTTTGGCTTTATGGTTTTCTGGACAAAATTTGCACCACCATTTTCGTGTTCCTGGTAAAAAGACCTTTAATTTGATATATAGGTCGACCAGGTTTGGATAAGTCCTTCTATGAAAAAAAACAGACAGACCGACCGAGCGAGCGAGTGACAGACACCGAAGCGAATACAATAGTCCGTCCCTTATACCTTTT
>NW_007458404.1:0-353 GCF_000475195.1 Diaphorina citri | reverse complement strand
AGGGGGTAGATCAGCTTAGTCTGGCTGGGGGACGTTAAACAGGGAGCAGACCAGCCTAGTCTGGCTTGGGGATTTAAAACAGGGAGTATACCAGCCTGAATTTCCCTTGCTAAAGAAATAGCGAAGGTTGAGTGCGAAGGTCACCCAAACGTAAACTTTGCAGCCAAAACCAAATGTCAGCCCACAGCAATCACGTTAGGGCTGATTGAGAGGCTGACGAAAAACGCCGACCCCGTCTGTACACGGGAAAAGGCGAAGAAAAAGAATAGTTTCTTACTTTTTAATCTTTGTTTTCAGAATGAAGCGGAAATACTACTCGTGGGAAGAAGCTATGAATCTGAGAGAGGTCAAAG
>NW_007458403.1:0-353 GCF_000475195.1 Diaphorina citri | reverse complement strand
TAATTTTATTTTAACTTGTAACCTGTCTGAAATTTGTGCTGTGTCGTTTTGACAACCCAAACTTTGGACAGTCTGTCAATAAATTTTATTGTATTGTTTTGTACAATATAGGTGTACCTGAGATCAATGTGAGCCTTAACATGATATCTTAAGACTGAAATAAATTGAAAAATCGCATTTAATTTTATTGGTTGTTTGTTTCTCAGGTGTGTCTAGAAGGACAAGTGTCCCGTAATTCAGTTCTGGACGGATTACACCGCGGTTCAAGAGCGGCTGGAGATCTCATCCCTTGGACCATAGCACAACAATATCAGGACGAAGATTTTCCTGCCCTGTGCGGGGCTCGAGTTGTG
>NW_007458402.1:0-353 GCF_000475195.1 Diaphorina citri | reverse complement strand
TTTAAGTGTGAACAGGCCCATAAGACTATGTAGCCCTCAACATGAAAACTGCCGTATACTACAAGTTGCAGTCTAGATATGAAATCCACCTTATACTACATAGGTACTCGTATTTCAAGGAGGTGGGGAGGAGGAGCTGTTAGTCCCAGACTCCCTTGAAGAGCTCCGCTCCGGGGCAAGACCGGATGACCCCCCTGTGGACGCCCCTGCTTTTCTTCTGTCCAGCAGCGCTCCAAAGAATTCAATTTGTCCAAATTAATAATTCAACAATGAGAAAGAGAAAAACGGAGAAAATTCACTTCCAGATTCCAGACGGAAAGAAAATGAGAAATAATTCGATTGTTCTCTTTTTC
>NW_007458401.1:0-353 GCF_000475195.1 Diaphorina citri | reverse complement strand
CTAGCCATGTTTAATTGGCTCGTCCTGAACCGCAGTCAACCATCGTGAAGACTTGTGCTTATTCTTTAAAAGCAGGGAAAACCCTTTGAAACTGCCAGCTAGCTAGGCTGGTTAGGGTTAGCTGTTCTCCTCCCTGTTTATAGATTCCGCGAATTCAAATTTAAATTTGATTCGATATTTTTTTTAAAAAAGAGGTTTGATAGGGGCAACTGTTACTGCTAAGGTCATATCGTGCAAACTCGATACTAAAATGAGGAAATGAAAGGTGGCAGATGCCTATTCCAAACGAATTTACAGACACTAATCCTACTATCATATCACATCACGTCATGTTCTGGTTCAAAATCGACCTG
>NW_007458400.1:0-353 GCF_000475195.1 Diaphorina citri | reverse complement strand
GCTGCTCTTTCGACTTGTCAAAACATCTAATAGCCCAGTTTTATTAAATCACTACAAAAAATACAAGAATATATTAAGACGGGTCGTAAGAGCAGCCCGGCGCATCAGCAAGCACGAGGTCATCAAATCAGCTAAGCCTTCAGCAAAATCCAAAACTGCCTGGAAGCTCATTCGGCAGTCAGGAGGCGGCGATTCTCATCATGACTGGAATGTTCTCATCAATCGTCCAGATAGTGCCGGAAACATGGTTTCTTCTCTCGATTATCTTGCTGACTCATTTAATAAATTCTTCCAAAACTCAGCTGACTTTACTTCAAATTCTAATTCATCCATGAACTTACCGTTATCTAGTT
>NW_007458399.1:0-353 GCF_000475195.1 Diaphorina citri | reverse complement strand
CATCATAAGTAAACTCTAACGGTCAAAGTGGAGCTTATGCTGTAATCGAAGTTATTGGTACAGGCGAACCCGGATAATGGAGAGTTAAAGAAACACAGTATTTTTTTCCCCAATGGAGCAGTTGCAAATGGGAAAAATTATAAATAAATGGTCGATTCCTATGTAAAAAGTTGGGAAAAATCCAAATCTGAGGTCAAAACTCCGAAAAAACAACTGTAAAAGGTCGGAAATTCAATTTTTATAATGAAAAAGTTCAAAGATTTGTGACGTCAGATTTAACGCAGTTGCTATTTTTGTCCGCTAGGTAGCGCCACTATGCAAGCACGCTAGCGGAGGAGCAGAAAGAAATGCGC
>NW_007458398.1:0-353 GCF_000475195.1 Diaphorina citri | reverse complement strand
CTCTCTCTCTCTCTCTCTCTCTCTCTCTCTCTCTCTCTCTCTCTCTCTCTCTCTCTCTCTTTCTCTCTCTCTCTTTCTATCTCTCTCCCCCCTTCTTTCTGTTATCTGTTTCTCTCTCCTTTCTTTTTTTTTCCATTACTTTTTGTATGGAGAAAAAAACATCCCAGGTATTCCTTTCAATTATTATTACTTTTTCCTGAATTACTTTTTCTTCCTTTTTCTATTCTTTAACATGGCGATGTTTCAGCAAGTTCTTGGAGCTTGTATTATGGATTAAATAGATACTTATCAATGTATTTTAAAATCTTACGGTACATTTTATTGGTCTAACAAGTAGAGGGTGGGGGGTGGGG
>NW_007458397.1:0-353 GCF_000475195.1 Diaphorina citri | reverse complement strand
TATTTCAGTATTAATTAGTTAACTTGACATGGTATCCCGTTTCCAAAGTTTAAACTAATATTTGACGTTAACACTGGTTTTTCCGGGCACGGAAAGTAAGTAAGTTTAAAAAATTCTTGTTGGATCGAGTTCAGAGCGCTCTACAGTTGAGGAAGGGTATGAGATATGGCAATTGTAAAATGGGGGGGGCGGGGATAATAAAATTATGGCATGTGACGGAACCCCCTTACTCCCCCAGGGGAAAGGGGGACGTCACCTAGCTATCAGCTTGCCAGTAGAATTTACTTTTCAATATCCATTGCTGTCCCTTGGAGCCATCACACGCAGAGAGCGTAGGGTTGGAGGGTTCCTTA
>NW_007458396.1:0-353 GCF_000475195.1 Diaphorina citri | reverse complement strand
CCTATGCTATACAGCGCTATCTAGGTCTGGAGTGAGTCTTAAATGAACTCAGCAGTTGATGGGTCAACGTCAGCGGGATGAACGTACTTACCTACATATCTACCTATGTATCTTTCTTGGGACTTGGGAAATGGGATTCTATAAGAATATACCAAGAGATTGAAGAATTTACCCTAGATATCTATATAGTTAGAATAGGTAGACTAAGGTCCTAGATCTGGGTTGGATCTTCTTCTTCTTCTTCATGTGCCTATTCGTTTCGAATATTGGCGACCACCCTTGCTATAATGACTTTATTGGCGGCTGCTCTGAACAGTTCAGTGGTTGTTTTGGAGAACCATGTCCTGGGTTGA
>NW_007458395.1:0-353 GCF_000475195.1 Diaphorina citri | reverse complement strand
ATATCTGCCTTTTGGTTCTCCTTATCAAGTTGACCCACAGAACTTATATATAATGACTGCTGAAACCCTCCAAGAGATCTTTTATAAATTTTCATGTCCATATAAGAGACATATTCTAAGCGTAATAATATGCCTGCTTTCCTACCCACCTACCTCGTAGTTATTAACATGAATAGAAGAAGAATAATATTCATATCATGTGTAAACTCGTTGAAAAATATTGTTTTCGCTCGTAATATCTTTATTTTCCTCCTCCTCCTCCTCCTCCTCTTCTTCTCCTCCTCCTCAATCTTCTCCTTATGCCCCATTTCCTCCTCCTCCTTCTCTTCCTCCTCCTCCGTCTCCTCCTCCTC
>NW_007458394.1:0-353 GCF_000475195.1 Diaphorina citri | reverse complement strand
CTCGAACTTGGCACGGAGATTCGATAAATTCTGATGTAGATCATAAACATCTTTGGGTCCTATTTCCAGAAGGTACGATTCGGCCGTTATTCCGAACCCAAGTTTCGCTAATCGTTGCAGCAAGACCTCTCTTTGTTTTCGGTCAAATATTACACACTAAAGTACCGATTGAAATCTCTTCTTGCTCGGGCCAAAAATACACACAAGTACCGTATGCTTAAATATATGCAATGTAACATACCTACTCAAGTAAGCACTCATAACATGTAACATCATTTCCCCATCCGTGGCACAAGCTCTGCTTATACGGATGGGTATACCATTTATATGAAAAATGTATGTTCTGAGTTTAT
>NW_007458393.1:0-353 GCF_000475195.1 Diaphorina citri | reverse complement strand
TATATTGTATCTGGTGCGATACCTTGTCATGTTTTGTTTCAACGACTCGTTCACTATGCAGTTCATCAAGTACTTGGAGTTCATTATCATGTTCAATTGTTCATGTAGCTCTCTGGTGAGATGATTCCTCGCTTTGTGGCAAACAGATCAATCTTCCCATCATACAAATCAGTCATTTCTATTACTATTCGTGTCACTAGATATAGGAATTGCAGTAGTTATGTAGTATGTACATAGATAGAGGTAGATAGTAGGTACATATTTAGTTACCTGTCCGTTAACTGTAGCCACTCAAACTTCAAAGATCGAATCAAATATCCTTCACACAGCTCCTTATAAAGCTCTGGTGCACT
>NW_007458392.1:0-353 GCF_000475195.1 Diaphorina citri | reverse complement strand
GAAGAAGAAGGAGGGGGAGAGGGAGAAGAAGAAGAAGGAGGAGAGGGAGAAGAAGGAGGGGGAGAGGGAGAAGAAGAAGAAGGAGGAGAGGGAGAAGAAGGACGGGGAGAGGGAGAAGAAGAAGGAGAGGGAGAAGAAGAAGAAGGAGGAGAGGGAGAAGCAGAAGAAGGAGGGGGAGAGGGAGAAGAAGAAGTAGGGGGAAAGGGAGAAGAAGAAGGGGAGAGGGAGAAGAGGAAGGAGGAGATGGAGAAGAAGAAAGAGGGGGGAGGGAAAAGAAGAAGAAGTAGGTAAAGAAGGAAGAGAGGGAAGTCGAGGAGGAGGAAAATCAAAGGACGAAGAAGAATGAGGTCAAG
>NW_007458391.1:0-353 GCF_000475195.1 Diaphorina citri | reverse complement strand
AGCGGTTTCATGAAACCGGATCCGTATTCTCGGTTTCGAAACCGCGTTTCGAAACAGTTTCATGAGACACATCACTATAATGGAGACTTTTCTTTTGCAATACATATTACATACACTTGCTGCTTTTCCAGAGCTATCCTATCAAATTTGGATCATTCTCCAACCGAATTCCCAATGGAGGTTCACAGGAATTAAGTTTGATCGCAAAAAAATTCTAACGCATCATCCGTTAGTAGAGCTAAATCTCCGGTGTGGTTGGGTATTTCGTATAAAAGTTGAAGTTGTGGGTACCTGTGATGTGATTTTTGGTAATTTTGCAACGGGGCAAAAGTAAATGTTACTTGTTCATACCC
>NW_007458390.1:0-353 GCF_000475195.1 Diaphorina citri | reverse complement strand
AAATTCATTAGATGAAATTTGTTCTGCAATAACTCTCGAACAGTTACGAGTTGGTCCTATTTGATGAAATTTGGTATACAACTTTACTTGCTTCAGTACATAAAGGGGGTTTCCTGGTTACATTTTAGGATTTTCACATTTTTAGGCCTAATTGTGGCCAAGTAGGGGCCTTTTCATGAGTACAACGTACAACTTGCAGTTCACTGATCCACTTACAGTAATATAGAATCCTAGGATCCTGCCGCTACACATCACTGATCCTACCGCTACACATCAGTCTTGAGACTTGAGTTTGAACCTCTTGATTACAAATTCCAGAGACTTCATTCTTCAAAGAATCGACCAAAGCTCGG
>NW_007458389.1:0-353 GCF_000475195.1 Diaphorina citri | reverse complement strand
TCCATTGTCGTCTCTTTCTTCTTGTTCTTGTTCTTCTTCCTCTCTCTCTCTCTCTCTCTTCTGTCTCTTCTACCCAAAATTTGGGCATCTTCAGGGAAGAGGAGAAGAAGAAGGAAAGAAAATGTAAGAAAGAAATCCAAATAACAGGACATCAGTTTATCAAAGTTTATGTTTTAAAGGTACCTACCAATTATGTTGCGTTTCGTCTAAGAGGGGTGGTTTTTAGTGGGTCGAGATTCCACTCCTCGGGCGGAAGAAGACATTTGGATTGAGAACTAATTTTATTGCCTTACCTCTAAAAAAATGAAGAGGTACGTACCTAGATGACATAATGTTTGAAAAATTATGTTTTT
>NW_007458388.1:0-353 GCF_000475195.1 Diaphorina citri | reverse complement strand
CAGCCCTAGTTACATAGCTTAGTTGGTAGCGCGTCTGCCTAGTAATCGCTAGGCCGCGGGTTCGATTCCGAACTAAGGGGAATTTAACCTGAGCGAATAATGTTCGTTCTCGGAACGGCTGGCTTTCTCCTATCCTTTCTTCCCTCTCTCTTCGATTTCGGCACGATAAGGCCTTATAGTTAAAACCCAAATGGGAATTATTGTGCCTAGAATAGGTTGGCTAAGCTTGAACAATAGAAAGGGGAAAAAAAAAACATTTCTTTCGAATTTTTTTGTTCTATTTTTCAAGCTTAGCCTAACCTATAGCCTAGCCCTATGTATGTATAACCTAACCACTACCTTAATCTCTCACC
>NW_007458387.1:0-353 GCF_000475195.1 Diaphorina citri | reverse complement strand
TGTTGATAGCAGCAGCGTTAGTATCAACTATCAAGTTGTTGAGTTGTCATATCATTGACCCCAGCGAGGTTAATTCCAACGTAGACGAGGCATATTTGCACATACTTGAACTCAGTAGCCAAGTTCCGTATTGGAGTGTTTTTTTTCCAAGGGGTTTTTAAAGTCACTGAATAACTGTTCTTTGGAGTTTTGTTGTACGTTTATGGATTGCCATGAAGCCAGGAGGCAGACTGGCGTCCAGTAACATTCCAGTCAAGTTGGACAAAATGCACCTTTGTACAGCTATAAATCCAAATTGATTCTGGCCAACTGGACTGGAATGTTACTGGCCCCCAATTACTCGAGGCCAGTAA
>NW_007458386.1:0-353 GCF_000475195.1 Diaphorina citri | reverse complement strand
TTTTTTTTTTTTTTTTTTTTTTTTTTTTTTTTTTAATCAACCCATCACCAGAACATTGTAATCTTGTTAATAATTAAAACTTTTTTTTTCATTACAGGTGCATATACGGGACCCAACTCGTAGTAAGGGACCCAATTGGTAGTCGACTACCTAGAGAAAAAAAGGTCATGGTACCCAACTGGGGTTCGTCCCTCTCTAACGCTGTCCTTGTTCCTCCTAAACTCCCCCCTTCTACAGATTTCCTCTTTTGTATTTTGTCTTTCTCCCTCTCTCTCTCTTTCTATAATATTTCTATTTTCCTTCCTTGTCTCATCATACTTAGTGAAATTCAAAGAGGTGTTTAATGTGAATTT
>NW_007458385.1:0-353 GCF_000475195.1 Diaphorina citri | reverse complement strand
ATGCCCAGTGGGCGAAACATGTCTGTTTTTCTATAAATAAAAATACCCTACCAACCCAGTGAAGAGTATAAGTTATTTTTTTTTTTTACTTCTAATGAATTAATAATTTAATAATCAAAATGCATTTTTTCTCATTTACTTCACTACCTGGCTTAGGTTCAATAATAATTTCTAGACCTCCGTTTTGGTCTATATACATCCAGAGATTTGAGTTTAGATCTTTGATTACTGACATGGTAATACAGGGAACCAACTGGTTTTACTCGGGTACCTTCAAGCAGAGATGTGCAAAATGCTTTTGAAAACCAATTTGAAATGTAAAATGCCTCTAGAAAACCAATTTGAAATGTAAA
>NW_007458384.1:0-353 GCF_000475195.1 Diaphorina citri | reverse complement strand
TCAGTAGCCTTTGTCAAATCAACATCTTTTTCACGTAATAACTTTTCACGCAATACATCATTATTCATACCACAAATGAGTTGAGTTACTATTAAACTGTCCCTCAAATTGTCAAATCCACAATCTTTTGATTTATTCTGAAGGCCAGCAATGTAGTCAATGAACTTTTGCTCCGGTTTCATTTTGGTATTGAAAAATATATACCGTTCAAAATTCACATTTACCTTGGAAAGAAAATGCTCTTCAAACTTTTGTATGAGCACTGAATACTCTGTCTGCATACTCAATTTCAGTGGTTCCAGGAGTTCAATTCCAATCTCACCCATTCCAAACAAAAGCATGGCACTCTTTCT
>NW_007458383.1:0-353 GCF_000475195.1 Diaphorina citri | reverse complement strand
ATCTTATATGATAGACAAAAGCAAACAAAAATAAACATGATCACAGGGAACCGTGTCTATCACATAAGATAACCGGTTGGTTATCATATGTGATAGATAAAAGCAAACAAAAATAAACATGATCACAGGGAACCGTGTCTATCACATAAGATAACCGGTTTGGTTATCATATGTGATAGACAAAAGCAAACAAAAATAAACATGATCACAGGGAACCGTGTCTATCACATAAGATAACCGGTTTGGTTATCATATGTGATAGACAAAAGCAAACGAAAATAAACATGATCACAGGGAACCGTGTCTATCACATAAGATAACCGGTTTGGTTATCATATGTGATAGACAAAAGC
>NW_007458382.1:0-353 GCF_000475195.1 Diaphorina citri | reverse complement strand
TATAATTCTTCTGGTATTTATTTTAAGCCGCTTATTTCGTGTGCCTCCAAAAAAGCCATACTTTATTGAAGAAATAGGTATTGGTATAGGTAATCTTTTTTTGCCATGATATAACATGACTGAATGTCTGTTTTGTCAATGGTTGTCTATATTTTTTGAGTTTTCTGAGAACAATATAACGTTCACTTTAGTCTTATTTGTTTAGCAATTTTAGTAGAATTATCAGGTTTCCTCTGAAAGGGACGATTTGTAAAGTACATAGGTACATATAATATTCTGGGTCTTTCTTAGACCAAAAAAAAAAGAAGAAAAAAAAATAATAAAAAAAAAACGTACACACATTTCTACATAAG
>NW_007458381.1:0-353 GCF_000475195.1 Diaphorina citri | reverse complement strand
CTCTCTCTCTCTTTCTCTCTCTCTCTCTTTCTTTCTTCTCTCTTCGCATGAGAAAAAATAGAATGTCAGCTTTTATCTAAAGGAAGAAGGAGGTAGTATAGTTATGACTAGTTTTCAAAAGTCGGTACGTACATAATGTATAAGGTATTAAAATTTATTTATTTTTTCCTGGAGGAAAGAGGTGGAGGAGGAGAAGGAGGAAGAGAAGAATGAGGAGGAGGAAGAGAAGGAGAAGGAGGAGGAAGAGTGCAAACTGAACGAAGTAGAAGGAGTGCGGAGTGCAGACTCCGCCGCTTTCCAAACAAGTGCGAGAATTATTTTCTTTTTTGTTTTCCCAAGTTATTTTTGTGTCA
>NW_007458380.1:0-353 GCF_000475195.1 Diaphorina citri | reverse complement strand
ATTTGTGTACAAACTACTTTCCATGTTCAAGATAAGAACGCTTACAGCTTTGATTGGAAAGGTTACAAAGAGTACCTCCAGCTAATTAATTAGTTTGTTTATACTATTATACTAACTATCTTCTTATATGGATACCTAATTACCTAAATTGTTTTGAGATAAGTTACATAGGTACTTTCTGAAATGGTGCATTTCTATGAGAACCCTGTGAGAATGTTGTCAATATGAAGTTGGACCCGATAGAGTATTTTATTGAAAGAACTTGCTAGTATGTAGATGTCCTTCTAATACATCCTTGATTTCAATTGTCAATATGTTTGGCCTCGGAAAGAGGTAGAAAACATTCTGTAGGT
>NW_007458379.1:0-353 GCF_000475195.1 Diaphorina citri | reverse complement strand
TTATTCGTCACCCTAGAGGGAATGTTATGTTGATAGGAGTGGGAGGCTCAGGCAAGCAATCCCTTACCAAGCTAGCCTCGTTTATTGCGGGTTATAAGACGTTTCAGATAGCTCTAACCAGGTAAGGTTGCGTACTGATAAAAAGAGTGGGATTCCCTTCAAAAGTCCAGATACTATAGGGGTAGGTGGTCTTAGGATTTTAATTCCGAAACAAGCCAGTAGTAATAGCGCGTTGAATTCACTAGTTCTCAACAGATCAAAGAAGTTGAGTAACGTTGCGCGTGGTTGGTATCTGGTTGGGTAAAAGTCGGGACAAATACTTGCTGCTAGTCCCACTTAGGCTGGGTAAGGTT
>NW_007458378.1:0-353 GCF_000475195.1 Diaphorina citri | reverse complement strand
TCTATTTACAGGAGGAGGTTCGGCTAAGATTGATTTCGATTCGGATACCTCGTTCTACAAGGTGGTGGTAGTGGATAAAAACAGTGAAATCACCCTTTGTTCTCATCAACTTGCTATTCTCATCCGCCACATTCCTGTACATATTTCGTCACTATGTTCTGGACACGAGGTTCCTCAGTGTTAAATCCTACGATCTGATCCCGGTTATCATTCTCTATTTCTACAGTATGACGCTATGTATGTACATGCTGATCAATCTGGTGCAGAACCTTAGGAAACATGCTAAAAGTGAGTCTTCCCACTACACACGATACGATTTTTTTTCCGAACGACACAAAATGTTCTTGTAGGCA
>NW_007458377.1:0-353 GCF_000475195.1 Diaphorina citri | reverse complement strand
TTTGAAATTGGGAGAGATGAGAGAAAGCAAAAGTCTTTCTCTCTCCCAATTCTACTCTCCTATTTCCCATTTTTTTTCGACCTAATTCTCGGGAGTAAAAAAATGTTTTTTTTTTTTACCTAATGTTTTTTCTCCTCCTCCTCCTCCTCCTCCTCCTCCTCCTTTCGTCTTATTTTCTTCTTCCTCTCACCTCCTCTCTTTCCTCTTTCTTTCCCTTCTTCTTCTTCTTCTTCTTCTTCTTTGTTTTTGTTTCCGGAATGCTTTATGTCGCTTTGAAATTCGTTTGTTGTTTGGGCTAACGAGAAGCAACGAGCAGCTGAGGTCTTCTGTGTTTTTTTTTTTTTTTTTTTTTT
>NW_007458376.1:0-353 GCF_000475195.1 Diaphorina citri | reverse complement strand
ATTGACTAACTTGCAGCCTCAGAGTTATCTAACTTCCACTTCAGTCTTCACTCTTCATTTCTTCTACTTCAGTAACTTCGTAACTTGTAACATGTAACTTCAGTCTTCAGTCTTCAGTTTAGTTTAGTCTCTTGCCGCGTGAACTTCGTACGTAAAACTTTCGTGATTTACGCGAGAATTTTTCTCTTTTTTTTTCGAACAAAACGAGTGAGTTTGAATTTGAACAGAAAATAAATTTCGTTGTTTTTATCGAAATTTTCACTGCACTAATAGGGTTTTAACTGTCTCTTTTTTCTTGTAGATAATTGAGATATTTTTTACTTTCTTTTTTTTTTTTTTCTTGTAGATAATTG
>NW_007458375.1:0-353 GCF_000475195.1 Diaphorina citri | reverse complement strand
GGGAGAGAGAGAGAGAGATGAGAAAGAGAGAGATAAATCTGTGTAGAGCTGTAAAAAAATTTACTACCAAAGAGCGACTCTCTTTGGTTGACCTTTTTTTTTATCTTCTTCCTCCGTTTTAAAATCTCATTTTTTCTCTGCTCTTTTTGTATTATCCTTTTTTTCACAATTTTCCTAATTAAAAAATTCAGAAAGTACAACATAGGTCGGAAGTCGGAAGATATTAACTGTAGAAAAAAAACCTCGTAACTTACCTTTTATGTAAAAAAAGTGGAAAAAAAAACCTGACGTAATCCTTCACGGCACGTGGGACACAGCATTGTCATGGTGCTGTTCTTCTTGTTGAGATATTG
>NW_007458374.1:0-353 GCF_000475195.1 Diaphorina citri | reverse complement strand
ACAAATTTTTTGGGGGGGGTTTTTTTTTTTTTTTTTTTTTTTTTTTTTTTTTTTTTTTAAGAGTTTTGATAGAGGGAACTGTAACTGCTAAGGTCTCTATCGTCCCGAAATTGAAGGGAGAAGGAAGACAGGATAGAAGAGAGAGAGCCAAGCCGTTGCAAGAACGAATATTATCCGTTCAGGATAAAATCCACCCCGAGCGGAAATCGAACCCGCGGCTAAGCGCTTACAACGCAGACGTGCTGCGAACCAATCTATTAGGCTGGCTGGAGAAGCCTTAAATTTGTAAAATTCGGCAGCGCCAGTAACCTATTTTTTTTTTTTTTTTTTTTTTTTTTTAGGGGTTTGCGTCG
>NW_007458373.1:0-353 GCF_000475195.1 Diaphorina citri | reverse complement strand
TAGGTGAGAAGAGAATTAGGTTACTCGTGTCATTACGTCATGATGGATGCCCGGAATCCATCATAAAGAGCTCTCTCTCTTGCATTTTCATTTTAGAAAGCGAGAGGGATTTTTTTAAGATAGGGGGGGAACTGTAGGTAACTACTAAGAAGAGGTGTGATGGAGGGAACTGTTAACTGCTTAGGTCTTATCGTCCCGAAAGCGAAGCTAGGATAAGTTGACTATTTCTTCTGGTAAGGCATAAAAAATGGTGTTGCAAATGGTGGGTTATTTTGACTACTGGTTTACTATTTTTCCAATAAATAAATGTTTTTTTTTTTTTTTTTTTTTTTTTTTAAATTTTTTTAAACCCT
>NW_007458372.1:0-353 GCF_000475195.1 Diaphorina citri | reverse complement strand
GATCGTGATTAGAGAAAATCAGTACCAATGTACCTACCTAATTTGTTTAATATTCAGTTTATTATCATTCTTGATTTGTTTTGTTGATTTTACTTTCATGTAGGTAATGATTTAAAATCAAGACTAGAGCCCGTTCTCCCTTTATTCCCAATATAATGTTTAAGTCACCCATCTATTTATTGGCCTTCCTCGGCGTAGCTTAACATAGGTAACTCTAAAACCGGTCTTAAATTAACGACTGAAGTGTTATCTAAAACTTTCTCGCTTTGAGTTCATAGTGATCCTGGTAAAAAGACCTTTAATTTGATATATAGGTCGACCAGGTTTGGATAAGTCCTTCTATGGGGACAGAC
>NW_007458371.1:0-353 GCF_000475195.1 Diaphorina citri | reverse complement strand
AAAAGAAAAAAAAAAAAAAAATATTTTACAAAAATAAACAAACCACACAAAAAACACTGTTCAGATAGAGATCATGACAAAAAAATACTGAATCCAATGGTTACCCGTACTGGTGTAGATAATACTGTACTGATAACACAATGGCATAGTGGAATCCAAATCCAATATGAAACTGCATCGGTGTGTAGTAGGGGAGAGGAGAGAGTTTCAGTGCAGTGGTGGAGCGAAACATTCCAGGCAGGATCTTGTTCCAGGAACAACTTACTGTTCCGTTTACATCATTGGTTCCCAACCTGGGGGTATTTACCCCCCGAGGGGTAAAATACACTTTTTCGAGGGGTAAAAAGAACTAA
>NW_007458370.1:0-353 GCF_000475195.1 Diaphorina citri | reverse complement strand
TACTATATACGTACTTATAACTACATAAAAGTAACTATAACTACATAAGTAGCGTGGTAGGACGTAAGGAGCACCTATGTATATTATGTCAGACTTAACTTTTATCAGATATACTTGAATACTTTATCTTTAAATAACTGCTACCTTATCATATTATTCGAGGTGTATGTAAAAGTGCTTACAGGTTGAAGACAGAGAGAAAGAAAGGAATAATAATTCTTACTAAAGAAAAGGAGGAAAAGCGAGACGGAGAAAGAGGTAAGAAAAGGAAAGGAAAGGTAATACTTAGGGTGTCCGCAGAACGAGGCATTCAAGGTGGATCATAAAGATGAAGCATATTCAGGTGAAACATA
>NW_007458369.1:0-353 GCF_000475195.1 Diaphorina citri | reverse complement strand
AATTTGGACCGATTGCAATACTTTCTCATTACCTTGTATAGGTTCCCTATACGTAAGGGTAATAGAAAGTAAAAAATTGTCAAGGAAGCACAGAGAGAAGGAAGAGAGGATAGAAGACAGCTAGCCGTTCCGAGAACATCATTTCTTGAGGATTTTTCGCTTCGGGCGGGAATCGAACCCCCGACCTAGCGCTTAAAAGGCAGACGTGCTTAACTTAAGCTGATGGCAAATGGAAATGCTATCCGTTCCGAATTTTTCTCACTCAAGTGTATTTCTCCTCTATTGTATTTCCTTTATTCCTTGTTCTTCTTTTCAACAGTTCCTCTCTATTTTCCTCTAATGATATTTCTTCT
>NW_007458368.1:0-353 GCF_000475195.1 Diaphorina citri | reverse complement strand
GATCGGTGCATTGGTTGGCGGCATTTTACCGCTTTTTGGCGGTTTTCGGTCTAGTTTAACAATATCTCGGGAACGGTAAGAGCTAGAGACTTGAAATTTGGCACGCAGCTGTCAAATGTGACAAGGATGCGACACAAAACTTTTGGTTAGGATAGGTGCTGCAGATGGCGGCAATTCGGCCTCTTTTTGGCGTCTTTCGACCACTTTTTGGCGGTTTTCAGCTATACTGACTATACGATTAGAGATTTTGTAAAAGTTACACAGAAGAACACCCTAATAAGCATCTTTCAATAGGATAAGGAAAGTCGTGTGATGTTCACACCAGTTTTTTTTTTTTTTTTTTTTTTTTTTTT
>NW_007458367.1:0-353 GCF_000475195.1 Diaphorina citri | reverse complement strand
TCATTATTTAAATGGGTTGTCATAAAGAGCATAATACGAATGCCATTATTTACATTTAGAATAGCAAGGGATGAAAAACCTTCAAAGGCAAAGGTTTTTGACGAGATTACATCAACCAGACCTTTTCTCCCGTTAACCCCTTAGAGTACCATTTAATTTTCGCAAAGTGTCTCCCAAAAGTACCATTTTTTTTTCTTCTTTGAATACCTATGTTCTAAATTTCATGCTGATATCAAAACTAAAAAAAAAAAAATGTTTCCGATTGCCGAAACCCTTTTTTTTGGCCATTTTCAAAAAAAAAATTGCCCTAATGTCCTATGTTAAAAAATCCTCTGTCTGATATATCAGACACC
>NW_007458366.1:0-353 GCF_000475195.1 Diaphorina citri | reverse complement strand
TTGGTTTTCTATAATTTTAACTTTATCAACACCTATCGATAACCCAGATTTGATTTACACAGGATTCACTGAAAACTCTCTGTGGTAAAATCGGGCATAAGTCAGCCCAAGTTCTCCACAGCTAAACAACGAGTATGGAAACCTTTCGGCGCACTCTTCCTTAAATATGATTAGCAAGAGGTTTAGGGTTTAGGAGTGAGACGTAGATCAGTTTTGACTGAAAGTCCCTCAAGTAATATACTCTGTTTTGTGCCCAGACTGAAAGTAAAATTCATTTATAAAGGAAAAATCTTAAAACATTTTATCATTTTTAAATAAAATTAAGTTAAATAAATTATTATTAATACTCTTTA
>NW_007458365.1:0-353 GCF_000475195.1 Diaphorina citri | reverse complement strand
GTAAAAGAACACTCAAATAAGCATCATTCAATAGGATAAGGAAAGTCGTGTGATGTTCACACCAGATTTTTTTTTTCCCGTCTCAAATCTCCTTACTCTTCTCTCTTCATCCTCTTTCACTTAATACCTTCCTTTTGAATGCCTCCCCATTGCCCTTTCTCCAGTTCTTATCCATCCCTCTTCTCCTCTGTACATAGGTACCTCTTCCATCTTTCACATCCTCCCTCCACCTTTCACTTCGTTCATCTGTCCTCTTCCACTTCATTCCTTCCCTTTTTTTCGCTCATCCGAGCTTTCTGTATTCCTCGTCTTCTCCTCCATACATACGTACGTTTCCATCTTTCACATCCTCT
>NW_007458364.1:0-353 GCF_000475195.1 Diaphorina citri | reverse complement strand
TGTGGAGCAGCCCTGTAGGTTATTTTTAGGCAATATATCACACCTTTTGGTAAGTATTTGGTCTGACATCAGACGCATGATTTATCTCGCAAGATTTATGTCTTTTTCAAAGAGCGAAAAAATATTAGGTCCAGGTTATAGGTAGGCAACTTACCTACTGTAATAGCTAATACTTTGGTGTAGGTACCTGCTAAGTTGCTGATTGGTTTCTAACTTGTTAAGAAGAATTTAGGATTGAAGATTGCTATCTTCTGAAGAAACAGAAAAAGTATCTCTAATCCTAAATATATACAGCCCCTTGTGTAACTGACTCACTCACTCACTCACTCATACTAATTCTAACCCACTTCTAG
>NW_007458363.1:0-353 GCF_000475195.1 Diaphorina citri | reverse complement strand
ACTTTTTATTTTTAAAAATAAATAAATTTTATTATATTGTTTTTGTTTCTCACAGTTTGACCTGTCTTGTTGTTTGTTTTACTTTCTTTCAATGACAGGAACGAGTACCTTCATAGAGTACATAGCTGTTGAACTTGTTTGCCAAATTCATGAAAATTGGGCAAACGCCGATTGGAAGTTTCGACGAAACGAAATTAGACAAACCGATCAGGTGTTTTGGCGGAACGAAGAATTTGTTGTTTTTTTTTTAGTCCGTAGTTAAGCCCCTCTAATATCTGATCAGACCGAAATTTAACGGAAAATTTTCCATAAATAATCTTTACATAAATGTTGTTGTTTACAAATGCCTGGAA
>NW_007458362.1:0-353 GCF_000475195.1 Diaphorina citri | reverse complement strand
GACCTCAGATTTGGATTTTTCACTACTTTTTACGTAGGAATTGACCATTTAATAATAATTTTTACCCATTTGCAACTCCTCCATTGGGAATAAAAATGTAGAATACATCCACGCCTGACTAGCCATGTCCATGTAGAGTACGCACACCCATACCGCCTTTATGCCAGGGGCGCAAATAGACCGTCCGTCGGAACGGGATGTGTGGTGGAAAGAACTTCGGTGCTTAGACCGATCTACGTATGTCAAAAGGTTCCAACTTTTTTTTTAAGCGGTTCAACAGAGGGAACTGTAACTGCTATGGTCTTATCGTCCCGAAATCGAAGAGAGAAGGAAGACAGGATAGGAGAAAGCCA
>NW_007458361.1:0-353 GCF_000475195.1 Diaphorina citri | reverse complement strand
TTTCCTCGTCTCTCCCTTCCTCCTTTATTTTTTTTTTCACTCTCTTGTTTTTTCCCTCTCTCTCCTTCCTCCTTTCTCAATCATTCCTCTGTTTTAACCATTCCTCTCTCACTTTTCATTCCTGTTTCTTTCTCTCCCTCCCCTCCTGCTTTCTTTCCCTCCCTCTCCTTCTCTTACCGTTGTTTCTTTCTCTCCGTCCTTCTTTCTCTCACACATGATTTCCTTCAATATCGAGATTTTTTCTCCCAGAAAGAATCAAGAACTTTTCTTGAATTGGGAAAATTAAAAAGAAAGAAATGATAGAAAAAGAAGAAGAAAATGAAAGAAAAAGAAAGGAAGGAAATTATTGTATC
>NW_007458360.1:0-353 GCF_000475195.1 Diaphorina citri | reverse complement strand
CATTTCAAGTGCATCTAACCACAGACGTTTGACACGGGTTGAATGGTCTGGCATTATTGCGTGCAGTTAATGCACCAACATCATGTTTAACTTGTTCTCGCTTCAGTCTACTGATAAAAGATTATAAGTTCGAGTATTAAAGGACCTTAAAGACTCTTCTGTCGACACATCATTTATCAAGATCATTATGGCTGACATATTAGTTACCAGAGTTCACCAAATGAGGGCACAAAGTGTGTTTTCTTACCTGTGTCCAATCATTGTACAGCGAATTAGGTTTATCTCGTGAGTGCCTCAGGTGCCGCAATTTGGCTGTCGATGAGCTGAAGTGAACGTGTGAGCCTTTGTCTGAA
>NW_007458359.1:0-353 GCF_000475195.1 Diaphorina citri | reverse complement strand
AAAGCGCGACCCCATGCACACCCCGCGAAGCCCCCGGGAGCGCGCAGCGCGACCGTAAACAAGGGAGCGCAAAGCGCGCGAGCGCGCAGCGCGACCGTAAAGGAGGGAGCGCGAAGCGCGACCCCATGCACAACCCCGCGAAGCCCCCGGGAGCGCGCAGCGCGACCCCATGCACAACCCCGCGAAGCCCCGGGAGCGCGCAGCGCGACCGTATACGCAACTCCGCGTAGCGAACACGCGAAGCCCCCGTAGGGTGGAGTGTGGCGAAACCCCCGGAGGGTGGAGGAAGCCCCCCTCCCGAGCACGAAGTGCGAGTCTAAAATATATACAGCCCCTTGTGTAACTGACTGACT
>NW_007458358.1:0-353 GCF_000475195.1 Diaphorina citri | reverse complement strand
TCTTCTTCTTCTTCTTCTTCTTCTTCTTCTTCTTCTTCTTCTTCTTCTTCTTCTTCTTCTTCTTCTTCTTCGCCCCCTCAAATTACCTTCCTGTTACCCTAAAACCTTTCTTTTTCTTCTTTCTTTTTTGTCCTCTCATCTACTTTTTAACTTCTCTCCCACCCTTCTGTTACCCTAATACTCCTCTCTTCTTTCTTACTGTTTCTCAGTTCTACCCTTTTCTCTGTTTCCTCTTTTTTTTTCCTCTTCTTCTTCTTTCCTCTTCTTCTTTTCGTCTTTCTCCTCTTCTTCTTCTTCTTCTTCTTCTTTCCTCTTCTTCTTTCCTCTTCTTCTTTTCGTCTTTCTCCTCCTCT
>NW_007458357.1:0-353 GCF_000475195.1 Diaphorina citri | reverse complement strand
TAATTGTAATTGTATTTGTACAGGGCTTGAGGATAGACATAATCTACATGGCCCTAGTCATTTTGTTATAAAAGTAAATCAAAATATAAAAAGTAAATCAAAATATCAAAATATAAAGATAGATAGATTTCAACTCCAAAATCCATTGTTTTTTTCTATCTTTCAAAGGATATTCTTATCAGAGGAAAAGATCATAAGAAAGTGATTATTTCAACCTCGATCATTTCAACTACCCCCGGTTCCAATTAGTTGAAATAATCGAGGTCCTTCTGTACTTCTGTACCAAGCCAAGGTTACCAGGAAATTCGGACCCAAGAGTTTCTCCTATTTCTTCAATTCTTCTTCCTCCATTG
>NW_007458356.1:0-353 GCF_000475195.1 Diaphorina citri | reverse complement strand
TGTGTTTCATCCTCTTTCCCCCATAGATAAATCAGAGGACAAAGAAATGAATAGTTTACTCGAAGATGAGATGAAATCATACAAGGAACAACTTCAACAGTTGGAACAAGAGGTAAGCCTTTTTTACTCCAGATCATCAACTAGGTTCAAGGTACTCAACATCTAAAAAGGATAGTAAAATGCCAAAGATGAATAAATAATTGAGGTGGTGCTTGAAAATACAAGAAAATTTTGAAGTCTAGAATGTGTATTTTATGAATTTTTGAATTTTTTTGGCATCTAAAAACTAAGAACTTAATTTTTTTATAATTAAAATTTAATATTAATTAAAAATACTATTTCAGTTTGTGGAG
>NW_007458355.1:0-353 GCF_000475195.1 Diaphorina citri | reverse complement strand
AAAAAACTTAGGCTCAGGGAACTAGTGGCAGGAAAAGGAAGACTAGAAAGATAGATCTATACATTAACTACGTCTTAGCGGGAAAAGGCGAAGAAGATTACACGAGTCTAATGTAGCAGTTGTTTCATTGCTACGAAATAAAACACGCCAATAAAACACTCAGTCACTCACTCTTTAAAGAAACACTTCAAGTGTTGCATTATTTATAGCCATTTTAAAATAAACTTCAGGCATATGGTATGTAGGTGTTTCATTACCTCAGACATAGGTGTTTTATTATGCATAGATGTTTCATTACCTCAGGCATAGGTGTTTCATTCTCGTCCATACTGGTACTCGTTATGAATTTCCCG
>NW_007458354.1:0-353 GCF_000475195.1 Diaphorina citri | reverse complement strand
TATGCGGTGAAATAATAAAGTTAGAGCTTCTATAACAGAATCTAGGTAAATTGAATTTTCGAGAAGAGAGGAAAAAAAAGTAATAAAAAATGAAGAAAAAGTGGTGGAAGCGGGAGAGTATCAGCACATCACTTTCTAATTTTATCGTTTTCCTCGGGAACTTTTGGATTTTTTTCCCTTTTACACCACCTACCCATGTAGGTACTTTTGGTAAGTGATGGACAAAAAAACCATTATCTATTTCAAGGTTATACCTTTCTACATGTAAGTCCGTAGTCTTTGAATAGGTGGCAATATTACAATGTAGGTACCAATGCTTTGTAAGATGTGTGAAAAGGCTCATAATTTCATAA
>NW_007458353.1:0-353 GCF_000475195.1 Diaphorina citri | reverse complement strand
TGACTGAGATGACCGTGTGTGAATTTGAAAGATGTAGTTGTAGATATCGGAAGACAGTACATATGTGAATCATTGTAAACAATTCTATACTAACTTGTCAGATAAGTCAGATTATAGACAACCTAGAGTATTTTAAAGCAATGCCTGTTTCTTATTATGGTAGTATTTCTTTGCGGACACGGAAAGTAAAGTAAGTATTATGGTAACAATATTCTTCCACAATAGATAGCTACCGGATATTACTCTATTGTAACTTGGACCGAAAAGTATTCTGGACTGAGCAGTATTCTATTTGAAGAAAGTCCTCAGATGACACCACCATCGAACCCAATTCAGCGAAGTGAGTTACAATT
>NW_007458352.1:0-353 GCF_000475195.1 Diaphorina citri | reverse complement strand
ACCACTTGTGATGCTAATTGTAGTAGTTGCGTTGAATATTGACCAGAAATTTCTAGCCAATCTGAAATTAAGCGTCTATTCCTCGCACTATTCCTTGTGGCCATTTAAAATTCATAATTCTCGGTTCTACGAAAATTTTAATCTCCTCGAAATTTGTATTGGACATTTTAAATTTTGAAAATCAACTTGAAGATCCTGAATCTGAAAGGAATTGCGAAAAATTCAGACCTTCAACATTGCGCACCTACGTCATAGAACTCCAACATATTGCGCTCCACATTAGTTGAGTACGTTGCGGAATTCCAGTTGCGTCAGAGGCGCAATCGTACCAGCCAAGTCAAGTGGTACGATTG
>NW_007458351.1:0-353 GCF_000475195.1 Diaphorina citri | reverse complement strand
TATGTCTGGCATCCAGTACCCATTTCAGTTCAAAAGTTGGAGAGTTCAATCTACTACCTACCTAATTTGAAAAAAAGGTTCAGCACTTGGAAAAGTACGTTGGCAATAGGTAAGTTATACGAAGAATTTGTTGAACCTGATATTAAGGACTTAGATGATGATGATGCCCTAGATGGGAAAAAAAGTAGTTATGCCAACATTTTCGAAAATAAATTGACTGTCCGTTTTATATCTCTAGGAAACAGTATACACCGCGTCGGAACATTTCAACAAGTAGTGCCAAACTTCGCACACTCTTTTAATTTGGTTATCAGCTAATTAATGACCCTCGTTTAGATTATTTTTTGCGAACT
>NW_007458350.1:0-353 GCF_000475195.1 Diaphorina citri | reverse complement strand
TTATGTATTTTCCTTTCTCTTACACCTACACTAACACACTTGTTTAATTATGTATGTAGTAATTAAATATTGATCTTCAATTTGATTTGATTCATCCTATAGCGTCACCATCAGTGGACATTTCTTCACTGACATCTTCACTTCTTCAGGCATGGATTTACAGGAACTCCTTGTCCATGAGGAATTCAGTGAGCTTGCCGTGAGTGCCTTCTGTCTTTCTCATGGTGGACAGCATACCAGCCAACTTGCGCTGTCCCTTGTATTGCTCATCCAGGAACTCTCCGGTCAGCCAATCAGAGAGCTGGAAAACGGAGAAAAATTATTGGTTAGGATTGGATTAAGCTTTTTTTTAG
>NW_007458349.1:0-353 GCF_000475195.1 Diaphorina citri | reverse complement strand
ATTTTTGTTGACACAATGGTTTGACTTTTGATCTGCAAAGTCATGTAAATACCTATGGGGTTTTCTTAAGCCCACAAAATTGAACCTCGGAACCGATTACTTCAAGTCACCTTTTAAATCCATGTCTAATAATATCTTATTCAGGAACGAAAAATTTTGGTCAGAAAATTTCCGTCCGCACCTGGATTTGAACGCAGTACCTTTGGGGTGAGAGTCAGTTCTCTTAACCAACCGGTCACAGATGTGAGCATTGAATATATCTAGATCAATGTAAGTACGAGCAAAATTCATTATTTCTACCTCAGAAAAACATACTACCCTCATAAAAGCATAGTAGGGTAATAATTGAGCCC
>NW_007458348.1:0-353 GCF_000475195.1 Diaphorina citri | reverse complement strand
GGGGAGACCTAGGGGTGTTTGCTTGTTGAGAACAATCAGCAGCTTCTCTTTTGTCTGAGGGGGTGCACCCTACTCTATGTGTGCCGGAGAGTACAAATGAAATCGGGGGCTGTTGGTGGATGCTCGTCACAGGTATCACATAACGCTTATAATTATGTAATGTAATGTAAATGCAATTTCTTTGTGTTATTATGTCACAACTTTGGTGCTCACTGCAGCATTGTGGGATTATTTCTCAATATCTCAATAATCCTATCATCCATTGTTTACCTACTATGCTGGCACCGGTCGCTATGCGCATTTACATGTCAAAGCTACTCATTTTCCTCACGAGGCTGAGTGGGCCCCGCAAC
>NW_007458347.1:0-353 GCF_000475195.1 Diaphorina citri | reverse complement strand
ATAACTGGAGTGCCTCTTGTTTTATCAGAATCATATTCTTCGAGTAATTTTTCAGGTTGACTCATTTTCTCCATATTGCTAATGTCTTCATATTCATGTTTGATCAATATGTTATTCCCTACAAGCCTTTCGAGTTTCAGTGATGGGGATATATTGTCTAAATAATTACAGTTTGTTATTACCTTATTATGTTCATTAGAAGATTCTGAATTGGAATTTTCTTGAATCGGTTTACAACTATTTTTTTGGCAATGGGTATCATCATTGTTATTTGATTTGGTATAATATTCACTGAGGCTATTTTGAAACTTTTTAACAGGATGGTTCAGATCGCTACAATGTTTAGTTATGCT
>NW_007458346.1:0-353 GCF_000475195.1 Diaphorina citri | reverse complement strand
TCGATGGTGGGATTCGAACCCGGGACCTTCTGCATGGCAAGCAAGCGCGTTACCACTGGACCAACCGTGCCCCCAATAAGATAAGAGAGAGGTTAAGTAGGTTCAATGGCCGGTGTGCTCTTAGTTTTTTTCGGTCCGGTGCTTCTTGGTATTAGGGTTGTAATCAGCCTCGTGAGAACAACTGAACTGAGTACCTACCTAAATTTAAAGAATAGGTAGGAGGTAACGAGACTAATAAGAGTAATTACACCCTGTATGGAAAACGGTGAGAGCGGGGGGGGGTCAAATTCCACGAAATATTCTATTGTCATCCAAGATACATAACTTACCCAAAATTTAGGTCAATCGGACCA
>NW_007458345.1:0-353 GCF_000475195.1 Diaphorina citri | reverse complement strand
ATGTCAAACTTCATTCGAAACCACATCGTATGAAGAACAGATGTGAATAGAGCAGAAAACTGCAAACTACATTTTGCACTGTAGGTACTACTTTTGTAGTCCAGATGTGAAATGGCCCTTTATTTTAAAACTTGCTAGGAAAGTTAGCATACGAAAAATTTACCTATAGATTATTTATTTATTTATTTATTAAAAATCCCAGATGGGATAGTTTACAAATACAATTCAGTAAAATACAATTAAGTGAATTTAGAACTTATAATATAAGGTAAAAGACCTACTCACCGTCTTCGTACCGAAAATCGGCATTTTTTTATTTAAGCGCCAAAAATAAGGAAACGTGCCATTTTTGA
>NW_007458344.1:0-353 GCF_000475195.1 Diaphorina citri | reverse complement strand
TGACTGATCAAAGAAGGCAAATGTGTCTAGCACTTCTAGCAGTTATCTAAAGAACATTTCCAAAGGAATGATTGTTTTCGCTGTGTTGTTCAAGATTTTTACCCTCCATCCGGCAACAAGCAACATAACTCCTCACATTAACCTCACCCAGAGTGGGGCCGGAAAAAACCAGCAGCAAGCGATTGCCTGCACTACGCTGTATAACTTTAGGGATCCATTAGGAACTGGTGTATATGACGTGCTTTCGTCGCCGGCTTTTCAATGTTTTACTATCTACTGACAAACCTCAGAACCATTTCATTGAACGTGGTAGGTTTCCTGGTAATATTTGACGTCATCACGTTGAATGTTCT
>NW_007458343.1:0-353 GCF_000475195.1 Diaphorina citri | reverse complement strand
AGAGAGGAAGAGAGAGAGTGAGAGAGGAAGAGAGAGAGTGAGAGAGGAAGAGAGAGAGTGAGAGAGGAAGAGAGAGAGAGGAAGAGAGAGAGAGAGAGAAAGAGGGAGGAAGAGAGAGAGAAAGAGGAAGAGAGAGTTTCTGTCTCGCTCTTTTTACTTTTCCTTATTTTATCCTGTCAGGATAAAGATGAACAGTGTCGTGGTTCAATACCAGGGATCCAGTGAACTGTAGAACTCCCACGAAAAAGGGCCCGTACTCTGGAAAAGGGCAAAGGGCCAATACCGGGGCCCCTAAAGGCCCAATTGGTCTGAAATGAGAAAGTTTCCATCAAGATGGAAAATATTTTTCCCAA
>NW_007458342.1:0-353 GCF_000475195.1 Diaphorina citri | reverse complement strand
CAACAATTTTCTATTTATAGCAGAGGAATTTTGTAATCCCACATCTGCCTATGATTTGAGTTCGAAAATTCCCGGGATTAGGGATTAAAATAAAACCACAAACTTCATAGTCAAAGTTTTCGGGAAAATGCTGCTGAAACCACTGAGCAAAATTTGGAAAGAAAAAAAAGGGGCTTTAGTTAAAACTGAAATAGGTAATAACTATGTAGTAGGCTAGTAGGTCATCTAAAAAAAAACACCCACAGGTGTGGTTGCCGAATCCAACACATACCTACCAACCAACCTACAGACTGTATGAATAATAATAATAATAATAATAAAAAAAAAAATGGATGCCACAGGTGCGAAGACTT
>NW_007458341.1:0-353 GCF_000475195.1 Diaphorina citri | reverse complement strand
GGAACTTGGCCATATTCACGCCTCCCTGGGTAACTTTGAACAGGCCACATCGTGTTTGGAGCATCAGCTCAATATTGCCAGGTATGTACTGTAACCTGTAACTGTGGGTAACTTTGAACAGGCACGGTCCATATTGCTCTGTCTGTCACTAGTCTGCTCCCTGTTTAATGTTCCCCAGCCAGGCTTCAAGAGAACCAGTCTAAGCCCATTTACATAGGTATCTAGATCATCTTGAACCTCATAAACCTGGTTGTACTTTCATGTCGTCTGACAGTTTCATTTGTTCATATACCGTGGGTTTTGAGTCAGCTATGTGTGATACATTCCTAGGGTGTATCATGCCCCTGATTAAT
>NW_007458340.1:0-353 GCF_000475195.1 Diaphorina citri | reverse complement strand
CTGTTATAATTATTCAGATAACGGAATCGATTTATATCTGACTGTTGGGTTGGGGTTGGCTTTTGACTGGTCTGCGGAACCAGGTGTGGAATTTCAATTTTGATATGTTTCTGTGAACCATTGTCGGTAGTTGTGTACTGGAAATTTTTCTCTTGAATTTGAGGTTGATTGTTATATTTTTGTTTTCTCTCAACTGTTGGTGGTGTGATTAGAACATGTGACACTGATTTCATTTGTGATTTCGTTGGATGGTATACTACTAATCCTTGTGTTGCATCACTGCTTGATGACTTTGTTGGTATCGTTGGAGTTTCAAGTTGATTTTGGTAAATATGTCCGTTTGCATTAACATT
>NW_007458339.1:0-353 GCF_000475195.1 Diaphorina citri | reverse complement strand
TCGATGTGTGTGGTGGGTGGGTGTTTGTTGTGTGATGGGTGTGTGTGTGTGTGTGGTGGGATGTGTGTGATGAGTGTGGTGTGTGTGTGGGGGTGTGTTTGTGTGTGTGTGGTGGTCCCGTACAAAGGACGGGTCAACCACTAGTGTAACCTATGTCTACTGAGAGACGGACTAGAAATGCCTGCCAGAAGGGGGCATTCTACAATATATCTCTATATTTCATTGTCTGGCTGGGGGGACGTTAAACAGGGAGTAGACCAGCCTGAATTTCCCTAGCTAAAGAAATACCAAAGGTTGAGTGCGAAGGGCATCCACTCGTAAAATTTGTAGCCAAAACCAAATGTCAGCCCAAA
>NW_007458338.1:0-353 GCF_000475195.1 Diaphorina citri | reverse complement strand
GCAGGCGGGATATGTGTGAGAATTTTCCACGATCTATCTATTATGTAGGTGATACGCACGAGGCATTGCTATTTTTAATGTAGTCAGCAAAAAAAAGTGATTGTATATTTTACGTAAATTGTCATTACGATGCGAGTACCTTTATAGTCCTCTCATAAGTTTGAAGTAATGGCAGTGGTTCAGTTGCCATCAGCAAACCAACAACAGTTGCCAGAAGTGTTTATCGCTGCGTAAACCCCTCTGTCCATTATATGACCTTGAATATATCTACCGTTTTTAATTGCAAACTTGCGACGGTTTGCAATTATTGTTGTTCTTTTTGCATATGTATAATAATACATACACATATATAA
>NW_007458337.1:0-353 GCF_000475195.1 Diaphorina citri | reverse complement strand
AAAGCCCGGCCCCATCAGGATCGACGACCCCACCAAGTGGTGGATCCCACTCACCTGGTTTTCTCAGCCCACCCTGCCTGAGTCCGCGCCTGAGATTTCCAGCCAGTGGTTTAACCCAGGGGAGGCTATGTTGGTACTGCCTACTCGAGCTAAGCCAGATGAGTGGATCATCTTTAACCACGAGTTTTCTGGTGAGAACCTCGTCAAGATTTTACCGTCAAGATTTCTTTCTTCTTTTGGTGACATATTCTATTGAACGTTAGCAATCATTATGCCTAATGGGGCTCAACCAAATGACAATTTTTTTCGAGATAGAGTCCTATTCCGATGTAAAAGTACCCAAAAAGTGCATT
>NW_007458336.1:0-353 GCF_000475195.1 Diaphorina citri | reverse complement strand
GCGGTATCATCCTAGTCAAATAAAAGGTGTACCTACAGCGACGGACAAATTCATTGACGGACGAGGACGTGCAGACTGGCCTACTGAAGTTGGATTCCTAGGGCCCGGTACACACGTTTTGGTTGCCAGAGAGCAACTTTTCTGGAGACCGTAAGTTCTGTGGAAGGCCTCGGTTCCTTGATTTATTTGGCCAAACACTTCTGCTGTACCTAGGTATTGAAAATCTCAATGTTGCATTTCAGGTAAGAATCGTTCTCGAAGAGCGGAAACGGTTCTTGGTATTGGTATTGGTATAGGTAGGGCCATCGGCTTTAATAAACGCCCTTGGTCACTGCGACCTGGTTAGATCTTTT
>NW_007458335.1:0-353 GCF_000475195.1 Diaphorina citri | reverse complement strand
CACTGTTAAAAGCTGATGCACTTGTAATGAGGATTATAAAACGAAATGTTTCCAATGATAATTACCGAGTACAATAACTAGTCCATATAGCGTTGTAGTTGTTTTAGTATGGACCATACAGGGCAATACAGAAGTAGAACGTCAAATGCACTGAATCTATGTAGCTCTATTTTCTACCTGAAAGTTCATGGAAAATTAACAAGTAGCCCTATGGTGCTTGTTCTATAACAGGTATGTAGATATGTAGGTGTATGAAGTAGAAGAGAAGATTAAATATGGTTACCTCTCAATTCCGAAAATAAAGCTGAAATTTATTCAATCATTTTCTCCCTCTATTTCCCCTCCTAATTTAT
>NW_007458334.1:0-353 GCF_000475195.1 Diaphorina citri | reverse complement strand
CCCCCCCCCCCCCAAATTCGACAACCTTAGCAATGGGATCGAACCCACGCCATTCTTTTTGTCGTACGAGTGCTTCACGGGAACGCCTCTGCCATTTTCAGGATGCTTGATGTATTCTCGAGTGATGTTCTGGATCAGGTTGGTTGGTTGATTGAGAGCTGGAATCTTGGATGACTTAGGATGATGAAGTGAAGATATCTTCAGGATCAGGACTAGATTCGGAAGTGCTGAATGGGCTGAGAGTTTCTTGATTCTTGGGAGAAAGATGGTCCAAGTGTTGCTACCAAGACTGTGTCTGGGTGGATGATCCAAAAGATGAGTAGGGAGAATCACAAATGCCTGTATGGGATAAA
>NW_007458333.1:0-353 GCF_000475195.1 Diaphorina citri | reverse complement strand
GGAAAGGCTGAAAGTTGAGATCAGCGCAGGAAAACGAGACCAAAGTCTGAGGGATAAAAAGGTAAGACCAAGAAAAAACGGTAGCCTGAAATCCATGAAATTTTGAAATTTATAACATGCCGCAAATTTTGGGATCAATAACAGGAGAACAGGACGAACCTCGAGTGCCAACGGATTTTAATGGAAAAAAGAAATAATCTGGCAAAAACCTCTCGAATTCCAAACAGGATTATTGAGATATCTGGGCCATACAGCTTGGAAAAAAGATAGAAATAATACCGATGTCGATGGTGCAATACAAATAGTAGGTATTATTTTTAAAATACTAATGATTTTATTTCCAAAGCACATTT
>NW_007458332.1:0-353 GCF_000475195.1 Diaphorina citri | reverse complement strand
AGTTCTATTCCAATTACCATTGCATCGATTCCGATCTGGGTTGCCAATTGGTGACCGGATGTTATTGGCATCCCACACTATCCAAACTCCTCCAGATTATCTGATTGTATCCCAATCCCACTTATCTGTGGTAGAGATAATTGAAATCAATATCTGAACTTTGTATTGAAGATGGATCGTTAAATTGCCATCATTTCGTATATTGGATTTATTATTTGGCACATTGCAAATTGCAAAGTCGAGGTCTTGTTGGACAAATTTTTAGACGTTGTAGTATCCATATTTCCACATCTATACGTACACGTGCAGATCTTCTTGAGGCGTATGATAAGGCAATCCACGTTTCAAACTTC
>NW_007458331.1:0-353 GCF_000475195.1 Diaphorina citri | reverse complement strand
GGTATGATGGTACCCATACTGTGCAGTGAGTACGTTTTATTACTGTAGTTAATGGTAGGATAAGTCCCATCAGTAGATGAATCATGAGACACCCTGAATGCACATACAAGTACTTGTTAATATGAATAGGTTATGCATAGCATAATAAGGATCCTTCCTCCTCCTCCTCCTCCTCCTCTTCCTCTCTCTCTACTTTATTTTCTACCTTCTCTTTCTCTCCCATTTGTTCCTGTCTACCGCCCATTCTCTCTCTCTATCTCCCTTTCTCCCCTTTCCCCCTCCCCTGATTTTGTCAATGATAATAGTAAAATATGTTCACCAGAACCGAGAATGACATTACATAGGAGGAAACG
>NW_007458330.1:0-10390 GCF_000475195.1 Diaphorina citri | reverse complement strand
ATGATTTAATGTCCATGAGTCCAATTCCTGAAAAGAACTGATGTTTTATGTGATAATTTTGTTTCTCCTTCCCCACAGGTATGAGCAAAACAATGATGTTACCGTGTGTTTGTCATGCAGTTCCACCTAGCACACAAAGTCAGTATACCACTCTATTCTAATCATATTGTAAGCTACATACACCTACATTATAATCACCTATGACCTCTGACCATTAGATACCTAGTATCATTGGATAGAACTCCCAGAATACTCGTAAGATTCAATATTTCATGTTTTTCTTTTCTTTTTGATCTGACATGATTTTTACCCATTATTGGCACAGTTATTCTACTCAAGGGCTTATTGGCACAGTTATTCTACTCAAGGGCTTATTGGCACAGTTATTCTACTCAAGGGCTTATTGGCACAGTTATTCTACTCAAGGGCTTATTGGCACAGTTATTCTACTCAAGGGCTTATTGGCACAGTTATTCTACTCAAGGGCTTATTGGCACAGTTATTCTACTCAAGGGCTTATTGGCACAGTTATTCTACTCAAGGGCTTATTGGCACAGTTATTCTACTCAAGGGCTTATTGGCACAGTTATTCTACTCAAGGGCTTATTGGCACAGTTATTCTACTCAAGGGCTTATTGGCACAGTTATTCTACTCAAGGGCTTATTGGCACAGTTATTCTACTCAAGGGCTTATTGGCACAGTTATTCTACTCAAGGGCTTATTGGCACAGTTATTCTACTCAAGGGCTTATTGGCACAGTTATTCTACTCAAGGGCTTATTGGCACAGTTATTCTACTCAAGGGCTTATTGGCACAGTTATTCTACTCAAGGGCTTATTGGCACAGTTATTCTACTCAAGGGCTTATTGGCACAGTTATTCTACTCAAGGGCTTATTGGCACAGTTATTCTACTCAAGGGCTTATTGGCACAGTTATTCTACTCAAGGGCTTATTGGCACAGTTATTCTACTCAAGGGCTTATTGGCACAGTTATTCTACTCAAGGGCTTATTGGCACAGTTATTCTACTCAAGGGCTTATTGGCACAGTTATTCTACTCAAGGGCTTATTGGCACAGTTATTCTACTCAAGGGCTTATTGGCACAGTTATTCTACTCAAGGGCTTATTGGCACAGTTATTCTACTCAAGGGCTTATTGGCACAGTTATTCTACTCAAGGGCTTATTGGCACAGTTATTCTACTCAAGGGCTTATTGGCACAGTTATTCTACTCAAGGGCTTATTGGCACAGTTATTCTACTCAAGGGCTTATTGGCACAGTTATTCTACTCAAGGGCTTATTGGCACAGTTATTCTACTCAAGGGCTTATTGGCACAGTTATTCTACTCAAGGGCTTATTGGCACAGTTATTCTACTCAAGGGCTTATTGGCACAGTTATTCTACTCAAGGGCTTATTGGCACAGTTATTCTACTCAAGGGCTTATTGGCACAGTTATTCTACTCAAGGGCTTATTGGCACAGTTATTCTACTCAAGGGCTTATTGGCACAGTTATTCTACTCAAGGGCTTATTGGCACAGTTATTCTACTCAAGGGCTTATTGGCACAGTTATTCTACTCAAGGGCTTATTGGCACAGTTATTCTACTCAAGGGCTTATTGGCACAGTTATTCTACTCAAGGGCTTATTGGCACAGTTATTCTACTCAAGGGCTTATTGGCACAGTTATTCTACTCAAGGGCTTATTGGCACAGTTATTCTACTCAAGGGCTTATTGGCACAGTTATTCTACTCAAGGGCTTATTGGCACAGTTATTCTACTCAAGGGCTTATTGGCACAGTTATTCTACTCAAGGGCTTATTGGCACAGTTATTCTACTCAAGGGCTTATTGGCACAGTTATTCTACTCAAGGGCTTATTGGCACAGTTATTCTACTCAAGGGCTTATTGGCACAGTTATTCTACTCAAGGGCTTATTGGCACAGTTATTCTACTCAAGGGCTTATTGGCACAGTTATTCTACTCAAGGGCTTATTGGCACAGTTATTCTACTCAAGGGCTTATTGGCACAGTTATTCTACTCAAGGGCTTATTGGCACAGTTATTCTACTCAAGGGCTTATTGGCACAGTTATTCTACTCAAGGGCTTATTGGCACAGTTATTCTACTCAAGGGCTTATTGGCACAGTTATTCTACTCAAGGGCTTATTGGCACAGTTATTCTACTCAAGGGCTTATTGGCACAGTTATTCTACTCAAGGGCTTATTGGCACAGTTATTCTACTCAAGGGCTTATTGGCACAGTTATTCTACTCAAGGGCTTATTGGCACAGTTATTCTACTCAAGGGCTTATTGGCACAGTTATTCTACTCAAGGGCTTATTGGCACAGTTATTCTACTCAAGGGCTTATTGGCACAGTTATTCTACTCAAGGGCTTATTGGCACAGTTATTCTACTCAAGGGCTTATTGGCACAGTTATTCTACTCAAGGGCTTATTGGCACAGTTATTCTACTCAAGGGCTTATTGGCACAGTTATTCTACTCAAGGGCTTATTGGCACAGTTATTCTACTCAAGGGCTTATTGGCACAGTTATTCTACTCAAGGGCTTATTGGCACAGTTATTCTACTCAAGGGCTTATTGGCACAGTTATTCTACTCAAGGGCTTATTGGCACAGTTATTCTACTCAAGGGCTTATTGGCACAGTTATTCTACTCAAGGGCTTATTGGCACAGTTATTCTACTCAAGGGCTTATTGGCACAGTTATTCTACTCAAGGGCTTATTGGCACAGTTATTCTACTCAAGGGCTTATTGGCACAGTTATTCTACTCAAGGGCTTATTGGCACAGTTATTCTACTCAAGGGCTTATTGGCACAGTTATTCTACTCAAGGGCTTATTGGCACAGTTATTCTACTCAAGGGCTTATTGGCACAGTTATTCTACTCAAGGGCTTATTGGCACAGTTATTCTACTCAAGGGCTTATTGGCACAGTTATTCTACTCAAGGGCTTATTGGCACAGTTATTCTACTCAAGGGCTTATTGGCACAGTTATTCTACTCAAGGGCTTATTGGCACAGTTATTCTACTCAAGGGCTTATTGGCACAGTTATTCTACTCAAGGGCTTATTGGCACAGTTATTCTACTCAAGGGCTTATTGGCACAGTTATTCTACTCAAGGGCTTATTGGCACAGTTATTCTACTCAAGGGCTTATTGGCACAGTTATTCTACTCAAGGGCTTATTGGCACAGTTATTCTACTCAAGGGCTTATTGGCACAGTTATTCTACTCAAGGGCTTATTGGCACAGTTATTCTACTCAAGGGCTTATTGGCACAGTTATTCTACTCAAGGGCTTATTGGCACAGTTATTCTACTCAAGGGCTTATTGGCACAGTTATTCTACTCAAGGGCTTATTGGCACAGTTATTCTACTCAAGGGCTTATTGGCACAGTTATTCTACTCAAGGGCTTATTGGCACAGTTATTCTACTCAAGGGCTTATTGGCACAGTTATTCTACTCAAGGGCTTATTGGCACAGTTATTCTACTCAAGGGCTTATTGGCACAGTTATTCTACTCAAGGGCTTATTGGCACAGTTATTCTACTCAAGGGCTTATTGGCACAGTTATTCTACTCAAGGGCTTATTGGCACAGTTATTCTACTCAAGGGCTTATTGGCACAGTTATTCTACTCAAGGGCTTATTGGCACAGTTATTCTACTCAAGGGCTTATTGGCACAGTTATTCTACTCAAGGGCTTATTGGCACAGTTATTCTACTCAAGGGCTTATTGGCACAGTTATTCTACTCAAGGGCTTATTGGCACAGTTATTCTACTCAAGGGCTTATTGGCACAGTTATTCTACTCAAGGGCTTATTGGCACAGTTATTCTACTCAAGGGCTTATTGGCACAGTTATTCTACTCAAGGGCTTATTGGCACAGTTATTCTACTCAAGGGCTTATTGGCACAGTTATTCTACTCAAGGGCTTATTGGCACAGTTATTCTACTCAAGGGCTTATTGGCACAGTTATTCTACTCAAGGGCTTATTGGCACAGTTATTCTACTCAAGGGCTTATTGGCACAGTTATTCTACTCAAGGGCTTATTGGCACAGTTATTCTACTCAAGGGCTTATTGGCACAGTTATTCTACTCAAGGGCTTATTGGCACAGTTATTCTACTCAAGGGCTTATTGGCACAGTTATTCTACTCAAGGGCTTATTGGCACAGTTATTCTACTCAAGGGCTTATTGGCACAGTTATTCTACTCAAGGGCTTATTGGCACAGTTATTCTACTCAAGGGCTTATTGGCACAGTTATTCTACTCAAGGGCTTATTGGCACAGTTATTCTACTCAAGGGCTTATTGGCACAGTTATTCTACTCAAGGGCTTATTGGCACAGTTATTCTACTCAAGGGCTTATTGGCACAGTTATTCTACTCAAGGGCTTATTGGCACAGTTATTCTACTCAAGGGCTTATTGGCACAGTTATTCTACTCAAGGGCTTATTGGCACAGTTATTCTACTCAAGGGCTTATTGGCACAGTTATTCTACTCAAGGGCTTATTGGCACAGTTATTCTACTCAAGGGCTTATTGGCACAGTTATTCTACTCAAGGGCTTATTGGCACAGTTATTCTACTCAAGGGCTTATTGGCACAGTTATTCTACTCAAGGGCTTATTGGCACAGTTATTCTACTCAAGGGCTTATTGGCACAGTTATTCTACTCAAGGGCTTATTGGCACAGTTATTCTACTCAAGGGCTTATTGGCACAGTTATTCTACTCAAGGGCTTATTGGCACAGTTATTCTACTCAAGGGCTTATTGGCACAGTTATTCTACTCAAGGGCTTATTGGCACAGTTATTCTACTCAAGGGCTTATTGGCACAGTTATTCTACTCAAGGGCTTATTGGCACAGTTATTCTACTCAAGGGCTTATTGGCACAGTTATTCTACTCAAGGGCTTATTGGCACAGTTATTCTACTCAAGGGCTTATTGGCACAGTTATTCTACTCAAGGGCTTATTGGCACAGTTATTCTACTCAAGGGCTTATTGGCACAGTTATTCTACTCAAGGGCTTATTGGCACAGTTATTCTACTCAAGGGCTTATTGGCACAGTTATTCTACTCAAGGGCTTATTGGCACAGTTATTCTACTCAAGGGCTTATTGGCACAGTTATTCTACTCAAGGGCTTATTGGCACAGTTATTCTACTCAAGGGCTTATTGGCACAGTTATTCTACTCAAGGGCTTATTGGCACAGTTATTCTACTCAAGGGCTTATTGGCACAGTTATTCTACTCAAGGGCTTATTGGCACAGTTATTCTACTCAAGGGCTTATTGGCACAGTTATTCTACTCAAGGGCTTATTGGCACAGTTATTCTACTCAAGGGCTTATTGGCACAGTTATTCTACTCAAGGGCTTATTGGCACAGTTATTCTACTCAAGGGCTTATTGGCACAGTTATTCTACTCAAGGGCTTATTGGCACAGTTATTCTACTCAAGGGCTTATTGGCACAGTTATTCTACTCAAGGGCTTATTGGCACAGTTATTCTACTCAAGGGCTTATTGGCACAGTTATTCTACTCAAGGGCTTATTGGCACAGTTATTCTACTCAAGGGCTTATTGGCACAGTTATTCTACTCAAGGGCTTATTGGCACAGTTATTCTACTCAAGGGCTTATTGGCACAGTTATTCTACTCAAGGGCTTATTGGCACAGTTATTCTACTCAAGGGCTTATTGGCACAGTTATTCTACTCAAGGGCTTATTGGCACAGTTATTCTACTCAAGGGCTTATTGGCACAGTTATTCTACTCAAGGGCTTATTGGCACAGTTATTCTACTCAAGGGCTTATTGGCACAGTTATTCTACTCAAGGGCTTATTGGCACAGTTATTCTACTCAAGGGCTTATTGGCACAGTTATTCTACTCAAGGGCTTATTGGCACAGTTATTCTACTCAAGGGCTTATTGGCACAGTTATTCTACTCAAGGGCTTATTGGCACAGTTATTCTACTCAAGGGCTTATTGGCACAGTTATTCTACTCAAGGGCTTATTGGCACAGTTATTCTACTCAAGGGCTTATTGGCACAGTTATTCTACTCAAGGGCTTATTGGCACAGTTATTCTACTCAAGGGCTTATTGGCACAGTTATTCTACTCAAGGGCTTATTGGCACAGTTATTCTACTCAAGGGCTTATTGGCACAGTTATTCTACTCAAGGGCTTATTGGCACAGTTATTCTACTCAAGGGCTTATTGGCACAGTTATTCTACTCAAGGGCTTATTGGCACAGTTATTCTACTCAAGGGCTTATTGGCACAGTTATTCTACTCAAGGGCTTATTGGCACAGTTATTCTACTCAAGGGCTTATTGGCACAGTTATTCTACTCAAGGGCTTATTGGCACAGTTATTCTACTCAAGGGCTTATTGGCACAGTTATTCTACTCAAGGGCTTATTGGCACAGTTATTCTACTCAAGGGCTTATTGGCACAGTTATTCTACTCAAGGGCTTATTGGCACAGTTATTCTACTCAAGGGCTTATTGGCACAGTTATTCTACTCAAGGGCTTATTGGCACAGTTATTCTACTCAAGGGCTTATTGGCACAGTTATTCTACTCAAGGGCTTATTGGCACAGTTATTCTACTCAAGGGCTTATTGGCACAGTTATTCTACTCAAGGGCTTATTGGCACAGTTATTCTACTCAAGGGCTTATTGGCACAGTTATTCTACTCAAGGGCTTATTGGCACAGTTATTCTACTCAAGGGCTTATTGGCACAGTTATTCTACTCAAGGGCTTATTGGCACAGTTATTCTACTCAAGGGCTTATTGGCACAGTTATTCTACTCAAGGGCTTATTGGCACAGTTATTCTACTCAAGGGCTTATTGGCACAGTTATTCTACTCAAGGGCTTATTGGCACAGTTATTCTACTCAAGGGCTTATTGGCACAGTTATTCTACTCAAGGGCTTATTGGCACAGTTATTCTACTCAAGGGCTTATTGGCACAGTTATTCTACTCAAGGGCTTATTGGCACAGTTATTCTACTCAAGGGCTTATTGGCACAGTTATTCTACTCAAGGGCTTATTGGCACAGTTATTCTACTCAAGGGCTTATTGGCACAGTTATTCTACTCAAGGGCTTATTGGCACAGTTATTCTACTCAAGGGCTTATTGGCACAGTTATTCTACTCAAGGGCTTATTGGCACAGTTATTCTACTCAAGGGCTTATTGGCACAGTTATTCTACTCAAGGGCTTATTGGCACAGTTATTCTACTCAAGGGCTTATTGGCACAGTTATTCTACTCAAGGGCTTATTGGCACAGTTATTCTACTCAAGGGCTTATTGGCACAGTTATTCTACTCAAGGGCTTATTGGCACAGTTATTCTACTCAAGGGCTTATTGGCACAGTTATTCTACTCAAGGGCTTATTGGCACAGTTATTCTACTCAAGGGCTTATTGGCACAGTTATTCTACTCAAGGGCTTATTGGCACAGTTATTCTACTCAAGGGCTTATTGGCACAGTTATTCTACTCAAGGGCTTATTGGCACAGTTATTCTACTCAAGGGCTTATTGGCACAGTTATTCTACTCAAGGGCTTATTGGCACAGTTATTCTACTCAAGGGCTTATTGGCACAGTTATTCTACTCAAGGGCTTATTGGCACAGTTATTCTACTCAAGGGCTTATTGGCACAGTTATTCTACTCAAGGGCTTATTGGCACAGTTATTCTACTCAAGGGCTTATTGGCACAGTTATTCTACTCAAGGGCTTATTGGCACAGTTATTCTACTCAAGGGCTTATTGGCACAGTTATTCTACTCAAGGGCTTATTGGCACAGTTATTCTACTCAAGGGCTTATTGGCACAGTTATTCTACTCAAGGGCTTATTGGCACAGTTATTCTACTCAAGGGCTTATTGGCACAGTTATTCTACTCAAGGGCTTATTGGCACAGTTATTCTACTCAAGGGCTTATTGGCACAGTTATTCTACTCAAGGGCTTATTGGCACAGTTATTCTACTCAAGGGCTTATTGGCACAGTTATTCTACTCAAGGGCTTATTGGCACAGTTATTCTACTCAAGGGCTTATTGGCACAGTTATTCTACTCAAGGGCTTATTGGCACAGTTATTCTACTCAAGGGCTTATTGGCACAGTTATTCTACTCAAGGGCTTATTGGCACAGTTATTCTACTCAAGGGCTTATTGGCACAGTTATTCTACTCAAGGGCTTATTGGCACAGTTATTCTACTCAAGGGCTTATTGGCACAGTTATTCTACTCAAGGGCTTATTGGCACAGTTATTCTACTCAAGGGCTTATTGGCACAGTTATTCTACTCAAGGGCTTATTGGCACAGTTATTCTACTCAAGGGCTTATTGGCACAGTTATTCTACTCAAGGGCTTATTGGCACAGTTATTCTACTCAAGGGCTTATTGGCACAGTTATTCTACTCAAGGGCTTATTGGCACAGTTATTCTACTCAAGGGCTTATTGGCACAGTTATTCTACTCAAGGGCTTATTGGCACAGTTATTCTACTCAAGGGCTTATTGGCACAGTTATTCTACTCAAGGGCTTATTGGCACAGTTATTCTACTCAAGGGCTTATTGGCACAGTTATTCTACTCAAGGGCTTATTGGCACAGTTATTCACTTGCAAAGTGTGGGTACATTGGTGGTGTAGTGGTCAAGGCGCTCGCCTGGTAAACAGGAGGGCGTGGGTTCAATCCCAGCCGAGGTATGGAATTTTATCCTCAATATAATTTGAGAATTTGACCACAATAATAGTAGTAGCCTACTGGTGGAGTAAAGGGACTTTTCAGTCCTATGAGAGCAGTATAAATAAACACTATTATTATTATTATTCAATATTGTCCTCACAAGGTTGAGTTCACTTTGAGTCTGAGATTCAAGCATCATCATCATCATCTAATACCCAACTAACCCTCAGACGGTCTGAATGACCTGAGTCTGACAGTTTGAACGTGAGTGTCTGGCCTTATAGCCAGGGCTACAAGGTTTGACAGGGAAGTGTAACTGCTAAGGTCTTATCGTCCCGAAAGCCAAGAGAGAAGGAAGACAGGATAGGAAAAAGCCAGCCGTTCTGAGAATGAACATTATTCCATGAGGATAAAATCCACCCCAGGTGGGAATCAAACCCACAGCCAGACATGTTACCAACTACCAGTTTCTTTCATTCACAGAAACTTTAAAAGTTTTTGATCACTTTTTTCACATTTCAGCACTTAAAACTACATTTATGCCCAGGTACATTTGGCATAGTGCTGAAAAGCCCCATTATTAGCTTTGTTTTTTTAGATATAGATATTAATATTTAAAACACTCATGAAGCAAGTATCTTCTCTTATTATACAGACTGTGTTTCCCAAGTTGTTTGTTGTAAATTAAAGAAAACAGTGTTTTACCTATAGGTACTTACCTGCTAAGGCTTTTTCTCCCCAAGAGGTTTGATAGAAGGAACTTTACAAAGGATTTTATAGGAAACAATCCTATCACCCCAAAAGCAAAGAGAAGAAGACGGGATAGGAGAAAGCCAGTTGTTTTGAGAAGAAATCTTATATGTTGAGGTCCACACATGGCCTTGTTGCTTAGTGTGTAAATAAATAAATAAATTATCTGTTGAAAATGAAGTAGGCACATCCCAGGTGGGAATTGAACCCACCTTATTGCCAAATTGGATTATTTCAGGATAAAAATGGATTCCAAGATAATATACCTTGACCAAGCCCTGGTCTAATGATTTAATCTTGATGATTTAATGTCCATGAGTCCAATTCCTGAAAAGAACTGATGTTTTATGTGATAATTTTGTTTCTCCTTCCCCACAGGTATGAGCAAAACAATGATGTTACCGTGTGTTTGTCATGCAGTTCTACCTAGCATACAAAGTCAGTATACCACTCTATTCTAATCATATTGTAAGCTACATACACCTACATTATAATCACCTATGACCTCTGACCATTAGATACCTAGTATCATTGGATAGAACTCCCAGAATACTCGTAAGATTCAATATTTCATGTTTTTCTTTTCTTTTTGATCTGACATGATTTTTACCCACTTGTCTGTTTTGTATAACTGAACTTGGAATGCAAAATGCAACATTGCCAAATTACTGTGCTAATGTTTTTCATGGAACAGAAGGCAACAGTCAGTCATTTAACCCGTAGCCACATTTTTTAAATTTCCTGTAAGTAAATTAGCAATTATTCCAAGTAAGTAAAGTTAGATTGGAAATATCTAACATGTCTTTGGAATTACTCATAGAAATCACAAAGTATTGAAACATTCCTAGTTTATGATTTAGTTTATCCTTTTTGAGATAAATTTCAAGG